>NC_135237.1:6673591-6821091 GCF_051348905.1 Ranitomeya variabilis | reverse complement strand
TGTGCTGTGCTTTACGGCCAGCCGGCGCTCACAGTCAGTGCGGGAAGCAGACGGCCAGGGACCTGACGGACATCAGAGGGTGAGTATGTACTGTTTTTTTTTTTTAACATTTACAATGGTAACCAGGGTAAATATCGGGTTACTAAGTGCGGCCCTGCGCTTAGTAACCCGATATTTATCCTGGTTACCATTGTAAAACATCGCTGACATCGTTGCTTTTGCTGTCAAACATGACGATACACGCCGATCTGACGACCAAATAAAGTTCTGGACTTCTAGCTCCGACCAGCGATATCACAGCAGGATCCGGATCGCTGCTGCGTGTCAAACACAACGATATCGCTAGCCAGGACGCTGCAACGTCACGGATCGTTATCGTTATCGCTGCAAAGTCGTTTAGTGTGAAGGTACCTTTAGTGTCCAGAGGACGCAGACGGCTCCAGTGTGACTAGGGGCTTCTTAACCCTTCCTAAACCATAGACCGTCCAGGCGCTGATATCGATGTGTTGCGGGTTAGGTGCCGAGGTTCTCCTTGGTGTTTTGCGTTTTCTTGCGGTGCGTCCTGTGTAGCATACTGGACTGCGCTGCACGTAACGCAGCACTACATGGTGTGAATTGCAGGTAATGAAGGAAGCGACGGGGCGGTTTACTCCACACAGGAGATGATGGTTTTCATTTTGTGCACAGATTCCCGCACTCTGGGGTTGAATCAGACTGATTGTTGTTATCCTGTGTGGATTCCACAGATCTCTTCTAGGAGATACAATGTGTCAGAACAAGCAGCCCCCAGTGTGGATGGATGCAGTGGTGTGGCGGAGGGCTGTGTGACCAGATTGTTCTCTATATACAGCGCTATGGACTTTATATCCTTATTGGCTCACAACGAAATGTCCAAAAAAGACCCGGAGATTATACATGGAGACGCCAAGGACTATCCCACGGCCCAGGCAGACAGACGGTGGTCCCGGGTCCACCAAGTGGGAGCGGTCTGGACTAGAGGTGCCCTATTGTTACCAGATGAGATACTCCGCTATGCTGGGCCGTATGGGCTGAGGCTGTGGCCCCCGGCCAGGAATCGCATCTGGTAACAAGGTCACATTATGTAACTGGTGAATGGCACTGTACTGAGGGTAGGATGTGGTGTACAGAGCACAGACCGGCATCAGCACAGGAGTAGCAGAGCAGTGTGCGAGGCCGCATGTCTGCAGAGCGATGTGCCTGTGTGCATGATGTGCAAGCAGCAGAACCTGTGTACTTGATGTGCAGGTAGCAGAGCCTGTATGCGGGATGTTCAGGTTGCAGAGCATTGCATGTAATCTGTGGGTAGCAGAGCCCTATAGGCTCTGTGTGTTGGCAAGTAGTGCCCAGCCCCCGGAATTGGGCAGAGGGGGAGGATATGTAGCAGAGTCAGGTCTGGCTGGGTTAAGTCCTAGCTCTGCAGGAGTTGATTAGATGCCCCTGCCTAGCTTTTTACTAGAACCAGGGCCTGAAGTCACTAGGTGTGTTTCTGTCTGCTGGATGAGGCAGAGTGGAGTGTGCTGCTGGTGAGTGACCAGCCTAAATGTGAAGTATAGCTGAGAGGGAGATGTGACGAGGACTCTCTGAATAAAGACTGCGTGTCAGCTAGGAAAGCTGAACAGTCTGTGTGTTGGAGCTGCAGAGAACCATGTGGAAGCTGCAGCCTGTTCAGTGTGAATTGTACCCGGAACTGAACACTTCTCTTTGGCGTTGGAGGGTGCTGGAGCTCGGGCTGACGGTGACCCTGATACTGGGGGGACGGTGCCTTGTCTGTGTATGCAGTCTGATTTGCGGGAAAGGACTGTACTCTGGGGTGAGCCACACTGACATATGTGTGCTGATGGAATAGACCTTTGTGCCCAGAGAGGCAGGTTTGATTTAGGTTGCCTAATGGCTACCTGAGAACATGCATCCCTACACACTATTACAATCAGCTGCTCATTATAATATTACTGTAGTCACCTGCTCATTATAAAATTGTTACAGTCACTTGAGCGTTATAACATTATAAAAATCAACTGCTCATTATCACATTCATTACAGTCACCTGCTCATTATAACATTATTATACTCTTCTGCGCATTATAACTTTAATACAGTCGCTAAGCTCATTATTACAGTCAACTGTTTATTATAAGATTATTACAATCACCTCCTCATTATCACATTATTACAGTGACTTAGCGCATTATAACATTACTACACTCACCTGCTTATCATAACATTATTACAGTCACGTGCTCATTATCACATTCATAAACATTTAGCAGACTCTGGAGTTGCGGTACATTATTCTACTGTTCAGAGACAGTGGCACAAATATGGCCTTCATGAAAGAGCCATCAGAAGAAAACCTCTCCTGCATCCTCACCATAAAATTCAGAATCAGAAGTATGAAAAGAACATCTAAACAACCCTGATGCAATTTGGAAACAAGTCCTGTGGACACAGAATTTCAGAGAACATGTCGCCAACCATTCAGCATAGGGGTGGATCAGTCACGTTTAGGGGTTTGTTCTGCAGCCAATGACACGGGGAGCATTTCATGGGTAGAGGGAAGAATGGATTCAATGAAATTTCACCCAAAAAAATGGATGACTTCTACAAATGGATAAAGATCCTAAACGCACTTCACAATCCACAAAAGACAACCTCAAAAGGCGCAAGCTGAAGGATTTACAATGGCCCTCACAGTCCCCTGATCTGAATAACATTGAAAATCTGTGGCGAGACCTCAATATAGCAGAGGATGGAGGATGCCCCAGGAATCTCACAGCACGGTAAGAATTGTCCAAGGAAGAATGGAGGGCAATCCCTCAAACAAGAACTGAAAGACTCTTGTCTGGCTACAAAAAGTGTTTACAAGCTGTGATACTTGCAAAAGATGTTGTACTAGGTAGTAACCACACAGGGTGCCCACATTTTTGCATCGGCCCATTTTCCTTTTTTTTTTAATTTTTAAAATGTAAAAGATGAAAATATATTATTTTTTTCCTAAAATACAAAGGAAATGTCATGTGTAACTTTAGGCCTGTTAGGCCGGGGTCACACTAGTGTATGGCATCAGATGCGATCTGCTAAAGACCCTCGGTTCGTGCTCTGCTGCGAGCGTGCGCTGAGTGTCGTGTGTCTGTGTGCCGTTACCTCGCACAGAGATTCTCGGAGCACAGCTGCGGAGGAGGCGGAGAAATGACTTTCTCCATCTTCTCCATTTCCGGCGTAGGTGTATAGCGCACCACACTCGGGTGATATCTGACTGCTGTGCATTGTGTCACTGGCACCCATAAGGTTATAAGGCTGCGAGGGAGCCGATTCAGCATGAGAAAATAATCGCAGATGGGAACTGCCCCATAAATTAACATTGGGCCGAGTGCTGTGATCTTTTCTCGCATAGCACTCGTCCGTATTCTACGCTAGTGTGACCCCGGCCTTACAGATCATTTCATCTTCAACTGCTTAACTGCACAATAACAGTCAGTCATTTTGACCAAGGGTGCTCAAACCTTTACATGCCACTATAAAATCACCATGCCACAGTCACCTGCTCATTATCCCATTTATTCCATGGCGCTTTACATGTGAAAAAAGGGGAAAATATAGACAAATACATTAAACATGAGCAAAAAACAAGGCACACGGGTACATAAGGAGGGAGGACCCTGCCCTCGAGGGCTCAGTCTGCAGGGGATGGGTGAGGATACACTAGGAGAGGGTAGAACTGGTTGTGCGGCGGTTCAGTAGGTTGAGGATCACTGCAGGTTGTAAGCTTGTCGGAAGAGGTGAGTCTTCAGGTTCTTTTTGAAGGTTTCCGTGGTAGGCGAGTGTTTGATGTGTTGTGGTAGAGAGTTTCAGAATATGGGGGAAGCACAGGAGAAGTCTTGGATGCGGTTGTGGGAAGAAGAGATGAGAGGGGAGTAGAGAAGGAGATCTTGAGAGGATCGGAGGTTGCGTGTAGGTAAGTACTGGGAAACGAGGTCACAGATGTATGGAGGAGACAGGTTGTGGATGGCTTTGTATGTCTTAGTAAGGGTTTTGAACTGGAGTCTCTGGACAATAGGATGCCAGTGAAGGGCTTGGCAGAGAGGAAAGGCTGCGGAATAACGAGGAGACAGGTAGATTAGTCGGGCAGCAGAGTGTAGGATGGATTGGAGGGGTGCCAGAGTGCTCGAGGGGAGGCCAGAAAGTAGGAGGTTGCAGTAGTCAAGGTGCGAGATAAGGGCATGCACTAGTGTTTTTGTGGTGTCACGGTCAAGGAATGTGCGGATCCGGAAAATGTTTTTGAGTTTGAGTCAGCAGGAGGAGGCATGGGCTTGGATATGTGGCTTGAAAGAGAGGGCAGAGTTGAAGATCACCCTGAGGCATCGAACATGCGGGACTGGGGAAAGTGAGCAGCCCCTGACATTGATGGATAGGTCTGGTGCAGGGGTAGAGTGAGATGGGGGAAAGATAATGAATTCTGTTTTGTCCATGTTGTAGAAAGTGAGCAGAAAACAAATCAGAAATAGCAGACAGACAGTGCGGGATTTTGGTCATTAAGGAGGTGAGCTCAGGTCCAGATAGGTAGATCTGCGTGTCATCGGCGTAGAGATGATATTGCAAACCGTGGGATTCTATGAGCTGTCACAGGCCAAAGGTGTAGATGGAGAAGAGCAGGGGTCCTAGAACTGAGCCTTGAGGAACACCGATGGACAAGGGGCAAGGTAAGGAGGTGGTGTGGGGGAGGGAGACACTAAATGTTCGGTCTGTCAGATATGACGATATCCAGGATAGGGCCAAGTCTGTGATGCCAAGAGATGAGAAGATCTGTAGCAGGAGGGAGTGGTCCACAGTGTCAAAGGCAGAAGACAGGTCCAGGAGAAGGAGGACAGAGAAGTGTCGCTTGGTCTTGGCGGTTAGTACGTCATTGGTGACTTTAGTTAGGGCAGTTTCAGTTGAGTGATGGGGTCGGAAGCCAGATTGTAACCGGTCAAAGAGGGAGCAAGAGGAGAGGCAGGAGGACAGTTCAAGATGGACATGCTGTTCCAGTAGTTTTGAGGCATAAGGGAGAAGAGATATTGTGCGATAGCTGGACACAGAGGATGGGTCGAAAGAGGGCTTTTTGAGGATCGGTGGGATCGAGGCATGTTTGAGGGATGAGGGAAAGACACCATTTGCAAGTGAAAGGTTGAAGAGGTGTGTTAGGGTTGGGATGAAGACTGTGGTGAGGTTAGGGATGAGGTGGGACGGGAGCAGGTCAAGCGTGCAAGTGGTGAGGTGTGACCTTGACAGGAGGGTGGAGAGCTGATCTTCTGTCATGGTGGAGAAGTTAGTTTTGGAGGAATAGGGTTGAGCAGCTAAGAGGACGGGCATTGGGGGCTGCGTGCCAAAGCATTATCGGATTGTATCGATCTTTTGCTTAAAGAAAGAGGCAAAGTCTTCAGCAGAAATGAGAGGGGAGGGAGGAGGTGCTGGGGGGCGCAGTAGAGAATTGAAATTGTTGAAAGCTGTTTAGGGTTGTGAGACTGGGAGGATATGAGAGATGAGAATCAGGTTTGTTTTGCGGCAGTGAGCCTGGACTTGAAGCTGGTGAGGGACTGTTTGTATGCGATAAAGTGCTCGGCGGAACGGGATCTCTTCCATCTCCGCTCAGCAACCCTGGAAGCCCGTCTCAGTTCTTTGGTCAGACTAGTCAGCCAGGGTTGCCTTTTAATTGTGCGAGTTTTGCTATGCATGAGGGGGGGGGGGGCAGCTGTTATTGTGGCGTTATAAAAAGTGGCAGCAGCATCTGTGTCATGAAGGGAGGCTATGCCTGTAAGAGGGAGAAGGGAGAGTGAGTGTAAATTGAGGTGTTTTTGCAAGGGTGAGTGAGTTTGTGGAGTGGGGTTTTCACACTAGGAGAGGGAAGAGAATGTCAGTAGGTTGTGGTCAGACAGGGGGAGGGGTGAGTTAGTGAATTTAGTAAGGGAACAGATCACATTATTACTGTTACCTGCTCATTATCACATTATTACAGTTACACGCTCATTATCACATTACAGTCACCTGCTCATTATCACAATCACCAGCTCATTATTACACTATTAGAGTCACTTGTTACAATATTCAGGATTCTGTTCCTCAGACCCTGTGACGCCGCTGCCTGCATCCATCTCCGATTTGAGTCTGGACACTGGTGAATGAGCAGCTGCAGCTAACTTCTGGCTGCCCCCTCTGCCTCCTGTGTCTCTATGCTTCCTCTGCCTGTCTGTTCTTCCTCCTCAGCCTCCTCTGCCTCCTCTGGAGGACAGTGTCCCCTTCCTCTGGCGGATCTATCCATCCTGTTACGCTGTCCAGACAGAGATTGTTGGAGATCTGGTGATTACACCATTAGATTATCAGCTCCTGGGATCACTGCGTGGACCCTCACACCTGTCCTCACCTTATCTCCTCGTCCTCAGAGCGTCTGTGCTGTGGCTGTAGGGACGCCGTCGTTCATGGGGACCCAATGTGAGTGCGGAGCTTCTCTCCGGGCGCAGATCCCTTCTGATCCGTCCAATTACATCCAGATTGGGACAGAAGTTTAATCTTTTCTTTAGTGATTTTTGGCAGGTCAGACTGATCCCCTCTCCTGCGTCTCCACGACCTGCAGCCCCAGAGAAAAGAAAGTCACATGAAGGATACAGACACCGTGGTGGGGGAGGAGTGGGCACAGCGGCTCCACATCCAAAATAGCCCGGGGTCGCTTACTGTGCACATTGCCTTTCATGTGGTGGAGCAGAAGGGAGGGAGGAAGCTCCAGAGATGGGCAGTGAGCAACATGGGCAGGACAGGTGCCCGGGAAGGGGGAGACGGCAGCGACAGGCAGAAAAGTGACCGCAGGGCAAAAACACCGCGCCACTCACAGAAGATAGAATACCGCCATCACACTGCGGAGAGCTGTATATAAGAATATAACTACTATAATACTGCTCCTATGTACAAGGATATAACTACTATAATACTGCTCCTATGTACAAGAATATAACTACTATAATACTGCTCCTATGTACAAGAATATAACTACTATAATACTGCTCCTATGTACAAGAATATAACTACTATAATACTGCCCCTATGTACAAGAATATAACTACTATAATACTGCCCCTATGTACAAGAATATAACTACTATAATACTGCCCCTATGTACAAGAATATAACTACTATAATACTGCTCCTATGTACAAGAATATAACTGCTATAATAATGCTCCTATGTACAAGAATATAACTACTATAATACTGCCCCTATGTACAAGAATATAACTACTATAATACTGCCCCTATGTACAAGAATATAACTACTATAATACTGCCCCTATGTACAAGAATATAACTACTATAATACTGCCCCTATGTACAAGAATGTAACTACTATAATACTGCCCCTATGTACAAGAATATAACTACTATAATACTGCCCCTATGTACAAGAATATAACTACTATAATACTGCCCCTATGTACAAGAATATAACTACTATAATACTGCCCCTATGTACAAGATTATAACTACTATAATACTGCCCCTATGTACAAGAATATAACTACTATAATACTGCCCCCTATGTACAGGAATATAACTACTATAATACCACCCCCCTATGTACAAGAATATAACTACTATAATACTGCTCCTATGTACAAGAATATAACTACTATAATACTGCTCCTATGTACAAGAATATAACTACTATAATACTGCCCCTATGTACAAGAATATAACTACTATAATACTGCTCCTATGTACAAGAATATAACTACTATAATACTGCCCCTATGTACAAGAATATAACTACTATAATACTGCTCCTATGTACAAGAATATAACTGCTATAATAATGCTCCTATGTACAAGAATATAACTACTATAATACTGCCCCTATGTACAAGAATATAACTACTATAATACTGCCCCTATGTACAAGAATATAACTACTATAATACTGCCCCTATGTACAAGAATATAACTACTATAATACTGCCCCTATGTACAAGAATGTAACTACTATAATACTGCCCCTATGTACAAGAATATAACTACTATAATACTGCCCCTATGTACAAGAATATAACTACTATAATACTGCCCCTATGTACAAGAATATAACTACTATAATACTGCCCCTATGTACAAGATTATAACTACTATAATACTGCCCCTATGTACAAGAATATAACTACTATAATACTGCTCCTATGTACAAGAATATAACTACTATAATACTGCTCCTATGTACAAGAATATAACTACTATAATACTGCCCCTATGTACAAGAATATAACTACTATAATACTGCCCCTATGTACAAGAATATAACTACTATAATACTGCTCCTATGTACAAGAATATAACTACTATAATACTGCTCCCTATGAACAAGAATATAACTACTATAATACTGCTCCTATGTACAAGAATATAACTACTATAATACTGCCCCTATGTACAAGAATATAACTACTATAATACTGCTCCTATGTACAAGAATATAACTACTATAATACTGCCCCTATGTACAAGAATATAACTACTATAATACTGCTCCTATGTACAAGAATATAACTACTATAATACTGCCCCTATGTACAAGAATATAACTACTATAATACTGCTCCTATGTACAAGAATATAACTACTATAATACTGCCCGCTATGTACAAGAATATAACTACTATAATACTGCTCCTATGTACAAGAATATAACTACTATAATACTGCCCCTATGTACTAGAATATAACTACTATAATACTGCCCCTATGTACAAGAATATAACTACTATAATACTGCCCCTATGTACAAGAATATAACTACTATAATATTGCCCCTATGTACAAGAATATAACTACTATAATACTGCCCCTATGTACAGGAATATAACTACTATAATACTGCCCCTATGTACAAGAATATAACTACTATAATACTGCTCCTATGTACAAGAATATAACTACTATAATACTGCTCCTATGTACAAGAATATAACTACTATAATACTGCCCCTATGTACAAGAATATAACTACTATAATATTGCCCCTATGTACAAGAATATAACTACTATAATACTGCCCCTATGTACAAGAATATAACTACTATAATACTGCCCCTATGTACAAGAATATAACTACTATAATATTGCCCCTATGTACAAGAATATAACTACTATAATACTGCCCCTATGTACAAGAATATAACTACTATAATACTGCTCCTATGTACAAGAATATAACTACTATAATACTGCCCCTATGTACAAGAATATAACTACTATAATACTGCTCCTATGTACAAGAATATAACTACTATAATACTGCCCCCTATGTACAAGAATATAACTACTATAATACTGCTCCTATGTACAAGAATATAACTACTATAATACTGCCCCTATGTACTAGAATATAACTACTATAATACTGCCCCTATGTACAAGAATATAACTACTATAATACTGCCCCTATGTACAAGAATATAACTACTATAATACTGCCCCCTATGTACAAGAATATAACTACTATAATACTGCTCCTATGTACAAGAATATAACTACTATAATACTGCTCCTATGTACAAGAATATAACTACTATAATACTGCCCCTATGTACAAGAATATAACTACTATAATACTGCTCCTATGTACAAGAATATAACTACTATAATACTGCTCCTATGTACAAGAATATAACTACTATAATACTGCCCCCTATGTACAAGAATATAACTACTATAATACTGCTCCTATGTACAAGAATATAACTACTATAATATTGCCCCTATGTACAAGAATATAACTACTATAATACTGCCCCTATGTACAAGAATATAACTACTATAATACTGCCCCTATGTACAAGAATATAACTACTATAATACTGCTCCTATGTACAAGAATATAACTACTATAATACTGCTCCTATGTACAAGAATATAACTACTATAATACTGCCCCTATGTACAAGAATATAACTACTATAATATTGCCCCTATGTACAAGAATATAACTACTATAATACTGCCCCTATGTACAAGAATATAACTACTATAATACTGCCCCTATGTACAAGAATATAACTACTATAATACTGCTCCTATGTACAAGAATATAACTACTATAATACTGCCCCTATGTACAAGAATATAACTACTATAATACTGCTCCTATGTACAAGAATATAACTACTATAATACTGCTCCTATGTACAAGAATATAACTACTATAATACTGCTCCTATGTACAAGAATATAACTACTATAATACTGCTCCTATGTACAAGAATATAACTACTATAATACTGACCAGAGGCGTAGCTAGGGTTTCATCTTAGGGGGGGCGAAACATCTGAGGGGGCCCCTAACCAGTTAACCCTGATTACAGTTACGGTTGCGCACTCTAATTGTGAATATAGGGGAACCTCAGAATATGACCCTACTGTTATTGAAAATAAATCTATATAGAAAAACGAACATTGATTTTACCGCCATATTGTGACGATATTCAACTTTGATGGTCGCAATACTCTGAGTGCCCCTATAACAATACAGTAATGCTTAAGTGCCCACTTTTCTTTTAATAATGTCCCCTAAGTTCCCTCATGTACTGCTCCATTATACACAGTATGATGGACTCACAGCTCCCTTATACACAGTATGATGGGCCCGCAGCTCCCTTATACACAGTATGATTGGCCCGCAGCTCCCTTATACACAGTATGATGGGCCCACAGCTCCCTTATACACAGTATGATGGGCCCACACCTCCCGTATACACAGTATGATGGGCCCACAGCTCCCTTATACACAGTATGATGGGCCCGCAGCTCCCTTATATACAGTATGATGGGCCCGCAGCTCCCTTATACACAGTATGATGGGCCCGCAGCTCCCTTATATACAGTATGATGGGCCCGCAGCTCCCTTATACACAGTATGATGGGCTCGCAGCTCCCTTATACACAGTATGATTGGCCAGCAGCTCCCTTATACACAGTATGATGGGCCCGCAGCTCCCTTATACACAGTATGATGGACCCGCAGCTCCCGTATACACAGTATGATGGGCCCGCAGCTCCCTTATACACAGTATGATGGGCCCGCAGCTCCCTTATACACAGTATGATGGGCCCGCAGCTCCCTTATACACAGTATGATTGGCCTGCAGCTCCCGTATACTGTTATGGTTCCCAATGGCAGGGGAACATCAGAAACATAAAAAAAACGGACAAGCTCTCGGGTGATGGAAACTAGAGCTGACCGCGATGCTAAACCTATACACACAACTAATAGTAGCCAGGGAACGTGCCTACGTTTTCGCTAGACGTTTCGCACCAGCCGGAGGACTAACTACCCCTAATAGATGAAACACAGTCCTGGCTTGCCTCCAGAGGAAAATTCCCCACAGGAGATAGTAGCCCCCCACATATAATAACGGTGAGTTAAGGTGAAAAGACAAACGTAGTATGAAAACAGATTTAGCACAGCGAGGCCCACTAACTAGATAGCAGAAGGATACAATAGTGGACTTCGCAGTCAGCTACAAAACCCTATCAAAAACCATCCTGAAATTACCTTAAACTCATGTGCCAACTCATGGCACCGGAGTGGCAATTTCAGCCCACAAGAGCTTCCAGCTGCAGAGAATCACATAACTGCAAACTGGACAAAACATACAAAAATAGACTAAGGACAGAAATGTCCAACTTAGCTGGTCAGCAGACTGGGAGCAGGTACATGCAACAGAAAGACTCTGGTTACATTGATGGCCGGCATAGGAATGACTGAGGAACAAGGCTAAATAGGAAACTCCCACATCCTGATAGAAACAGGTGAAAAGCTCACAAGACACCAGTACCACAAGCGACCACTGGGGGAGCCAAATAACCGAATCACAACAGTATACACAGTATGATGGGCCCACAGCTCCCTTATACACAGCATGATGGGCCCACAGCTCCCTTATATACAGTATGATGGGCCCGCAGCTCCCTTATACACAGTATGATGGGCCCGCAGCTCCCTTATACACAGTATGATGGGCCCGCAGCTCCCTTATACACAGTATGATGGGCTCGCAGCTCCCTTATACACAGTATGATTGGCCAGCAGCTCCCTCATACACAGTATGATGGGCCCGCAGCTCCCTTATACACAGTAGGATGGGCCCGCAGCTCCCTTATACACAGTATGATGGGTGTTGTGAATTTGGATTCTGGGCTCCCCCGGTGGCTACTGGTGGAATTGAACTTGTGACATCATCTTCCCTGTTCACCTGTTCTGATTAGATCTGGGTGCCACACATCCAGAAATTACTTTAGGACTCTGGCATTAACTCATAATACCAGAGTGGCAATTCCTGATCAACAAGAGCTTTCCAGACACAGTAACGAAACTGCAGCTGTGAACTGGAACCAAAATACAAAACAAAACATGGACGAATGTCCAACTTATCTAGTAGATGTCTGGGAGCAGGAACAAGCACAGAGAGGCTTCTGATAACATTGTTGACCGGCAAGCATCTAACAAAGAAGCCAGGTTATATAGCGACACCCAGATCTAATCAGAACAGGTGAACAGGGAAGATGATGTCACAAGTTCAATTCCACCAGTAGCCACCGGGGGAGCCCAGAATCCAAATTCACAACAGTACCCCCCCCTCAAGGAGGGGGCACCGAACCCTCACCAGAACCACCAGGGCGATCAGGATGGGCCCTATGAAAGGCACGAACCAGATCAGAGGCATGAACATCAGATGCAGTGACCCAAGAATTATCCTCCTGGCCGTATCCCTTCCACTTGACCAGATACTGGAGTCTCCGTCTGGAAACACGGGAGTCTAGGATTTTTTCCACAACGTACTCCAACTCACCCTCAACCAACACCGGAGCAGGAGGCTCAACGGAAGGCACAACCGGTGCCTCATACCTGCGCAATAACGACCGATGAAAAACGTTATGAATAGAAAAGGATGCAGGGAGGTCCAAACGGAAGGAAACAGGGTTAAGAATCTCCAATATTTTATACGGACCGATGAACCGAGGCTTAAACTTAGGAGATGAGACCCTCATAGGGACAAAACGAGAAGACAACCACACCAAATCTCCAACACAAAGCCGAGGACCAACACGACGGTGACGGTTGGCAAAAAGCTGAGTCTTCTCCTGGGACAACTTTAAATTGTCCATCACCTGCCCCCAGATATGATGCAATCTCTCCACCACCGCATCCACTCCAGGACAATCCGAGGATTCCATCTGACCGGAGGAAAATCGAGGGTGGAACCCCGAATTACAGAAAAACGGGGACACCAAAGTGGCAGAGCTGGCCCGATTATTGAGGGCGAACTCCGCCAATGGCAAAAAAGCAACCCAATCATCCTGGTCAGCAGACACAAAACACCTCAGATATGTCTCCAGGGTCTGATTAGTCCGCTCGGTCTGGCCATTAGTCTGAGGGTGAAAAGCAGACGAAAAAGACAAATCTATGCCCATCCTAGCACAGAATGCCCGCCAAAATCTAGACACAAATTGGGTTCCTCTGTCAGAAACGATATTCTCAGGAATACCATGCAAACGAACAACATTTTGAAAAAACAGGGGCACCAACTCGGAAGAAGAAGGCAATTTGGGCAGGGGAACCAAATGGACCATCTTAGAAAAACGGTCACACACCACCCAGATGACAGACATCTTCTGAGAAACAGGCAGATCTGAAATAAAATCCATCGAGATGTGTGTCCAAGGCCTCTTAGGAATAGGCAAGGGCAACAATAATCCACTAGCCCGAGAACAACAAGGCTTGGCCCGAGCACAAACGTCACAAGACTGCACAAAGCCTCGCACATCTCGTGACAGGGAAGGCCACCAGAAGGATCTTGCCACCAAATCCCTGGTACCAAAAATTCCAGGATGACCTGCCAATGCCGAAGAATGTACCTCAGAGATGACTCTACTGGTCCAATCATCAGGAACAAACAACCTATCAGGCGGACAACGATCCGGTCTATCCGCCTGAAACTCCTGCAAGGCCCGCCGCAGGTCTGGAGAAACGGCTGACAAGATAACTCCCTCCTCAAGAATACCTGTGGGGTCAGAGTTGCCGGGTGAATCAGGCTCAAAACTCCTAGAAAGGGCATCCGCCTTAACATTCTCAGAACCCGGTAGGTACGATACCACAAAATTAAACCGAGAGAAAAACAACGACCAGCGCGCCTGTCTAGGATTCAGGCGCCTGGCGGTCTCAAGATAGATCAAATTTTTGTGGTCAGTCAATACCACCACCTGATGTCTGGCCCCCTCGAGCCAATGGCGCCACTCCTCAAACGCCCACTTCATGGCCAAAAGCTCCCGATTCCCAACATCATAATTCCGCTCAGCGGGCGAAAATTTACGGGAAAAGAAGGCACAAGGTCTCATCACGGAGCAGTCGGAACTTCTCTGCGACAAAACCGCCCCAGCTCCGATTTCAGAAGCGTCGACCTCAACCTGAAAAGGAAGAGTCACATCAGGCTGACGCAACACAGGGGCAGAAGAAAAACGGCGCTTAAGCTCCTGAAAGGCCTCCACAGCATCAGGGGACCAATTAGCAACATCAGCACCCTGTCTAGTCAAATCGGTCAATGGCTTAACGACATCCGAAAAACCAGAAATAAATCGACGATAAAAGTTGGCAAAGCCCAAAAATTTCTGAAGACTTTTAAGAGAAGAGGGCTGCGTCCAATCACAAATAGCTTGAACCTTGACAGGATCCATCTCAATGGAAGAGGGAGAAAAAATATATCCCAAAAAGGAAATTCTCTGAACCCCAAAAACGCACTTAGAACCCTTGACACACAGAGAATTAGACCGCAAAACCTGAAAAACCCTCTTAACTTGCCGGACATGAGAGTCCCAATCATCCGAAAAAATCAGAATATCATCCAGATACACTATCATAAATTTATCCAAAAAATCGCGGAAAATATCATGCATAAAGGACTGGAAGACTGAAGGGGCATTAGAAAGACCAAAAGGCATCACCAAATACTCAAAGTGGCCCTCGGGCGTATTAAATGCGGTTTTCCACTCATCCCCCTGCCTGATCCGCACCAAATTATACGCCCCACGGAGATCAATCTTAGAGAACCACTTGGCCCCCTTTATGCGAGCAAACAAATCAGTCAGCAACGGCAATGGGTATTGATATTTAACCGTGATTTTATTCAAAAGCCGATAATCAATACATGGTCTCAAAGAGCCGTCTTTTTTTGACACAAAGAAAAAACCGGCTCCTAAGGGAGATGACGATGGACGAATATGTCCCTTTTCCAAGGACTCCTTTATATATTCTCGCATAGCAGTATGTTCAGGCACAGACAGATTAAATAAACGACCCTTTGGGTATTTACTACCCGGAATTAAATCTATGGCACAATCGCACTCACGGTGCGGAGGTAGCGAACCCAGCTTGGGTTCTTCAAAGACGTCACGATAATCAGACAGGAACTCAGGGATTTCAGAGGGAATAGATGATGAAATGGACACCAAAGGTACGTCCCCATGAGTCCCCTTACATCCCCAGCTCAACACAGACATAGCTCTCCAGTCAAGGACTGGGTTGTGAGACTGCAGCCATGGCAATCCCAGCACCAAATCATCATGTAGATTATACAGCACTAGAAAACGAATAGTCTCCTGGTGATCCGGATTAATACACATAGTCACTTGTGTCCAGTATTGTGGTTTATTATTAGCCAATGGGGTGGAGTCAATCCCCTTCAGAGGAATAAGAGTCTCCAAAGGCTCTAAATCATACCCACAACGATTGGCAAAGGACCAATCCATAAGATTCAAAGCGGCGCCAGAGTCGATATAGGCGTCCGTAGTAATAGATGACAAAGAGCAAATCAGGGTCACAGACAAAATAAATTTAGACTGTAAAGTGCCAATGGGAACGGATTTATCAAGCTTTTTAGTACGCTTAAAGCATGCTGATATAACATGAGTAGAATCCCCACAATAGAAACACAACCCATTTTTCCGTCTAAAATTCTGCCGCTCGCTTCTGGACAGAATTCTATCACACTGCATGTTTTCTGGCGTCTTCTCAGTGGACACCGCCAGATGGTGCACTGGTTTGCGCTCCCGCAGACGCCTATCGATCTGAATGGCCATTGTCATGGACTCATTCAGACTTGCAGGCACAGGGAACCCCACCATAACATCCTTAATGGCATCAGAAAGACCCTCTCTGAAAGTAGCCGCCAAGGCACACTCATTCCACTGAGTAAGCACAGACCATTTACGGAATTTTTGGCAGTAAATTTCAGCTTCATCTTGCCCCTGCGATAGGGACATCAAAGTTTTTTCTGCCTGAAGTTCCAAATGAGGTTCCTCATACAGCAAGCCCAAGGCCAGAAAAAACGCATCCACATTGCGCAACGCAGGATCCCCTGGTGCCAATGCAAAAGCCCAATCTTGAGGGTCGCCGCGGAGCAAGGAAATCACAATCCCAACCTGCTGTGCAGGGTCTCCAGCAGAACGAGATTTCAGGGACAAAAATAACTTACAATTATTTCTAAAATTCTGAAAGCTAGATCTATTCCCTGAGAAGAATTCCGGCAAAGGAATTCTCGGCTCTGATACCGGAGCATGAACAACAAAATTTTGCAAACTTTGTACTTTCGTGGCGAGATTATTCAAACCTGCAGTTACACTCTGTAGATCCATTATAGACAGGTGAACATAGAGCCATTCAAAGATTAGAAGGAGAGAGAAAAAAAAGAAAGACTGCAGCATAGACAGACTGGCAAGTGATCCAATTAAGAGCACACTAACTACTAGAGAAAAAAAAAAAAAAAAAAAAATTTTCAGCAGACTTCTTATTTCTCTCCTTTCTCAGCCAAGGATTTTAACCCTTTAGTGGGCCGGTCAAACTGTCATGATCTCCATGGCCAGAGAACTAGCATAAGCCTCAATAGGAACAAGCTCTTGGAAGATGTAATTCTACTGACCATGAAAGTATGCTTTCTGTCTTCTGCTATCTAGAAAGCGGACCTCAAATTTGCTAAAACTATTTTCCTGCTGCGTTTGTTGTTTCATCTCATATCACCGCCAATATATGTGGGGGGCTTCTGTCTCCTTTCTGGGCATTTCTCTAGAGGTGAGTCAGGTCTTATATTTCCCTCTGCTAGCATTATTTAGTTCTCCGGCCGGCGCTGGGCATATAGGGATAAAAAGTAGGACATGCTACCTGGCTACTTCTAGATGATGCGGTAGGTTTAGTTCATGGTCAGTACAGTTACATCTTCCAAGAGCTTGTTCCTATTGAGGCTTATGCTAGTTCTCTGGCCATGGAGATCATGACAGATGGGCCCACAGCTTCCTTATACACAGTATGATGGGCCCGCAGCTCCCTTATACACAGTATGATGGACTATCAGCTCCCTTATACACAGTATGATGGGCCCTCAGCTCCCTTATACACAGTATGATGGGCCCGCAGCTCCCTTATACACACTATGATGGACCCGCAGCTCCCTTATACACAGTATGATGAGCCCGCAGCTCCCTTATACACAGTATGAGCCCACAGCTCCCTTATACACAGTATGATGGACTATCAGCTCCCTTATACACAGTATGATGGGCCCGCAGCTCCCGTATACACAGTATGATGGGCCCGCAGCTCCCTTATACACAGTATGATTGGCCCGCAGCTCCTTTATACACAGTATGATGGGCCCTCAGCTCCCTTATACACAGTATGATGGGCCCGCAGCTCCCTTATACACAGTATGATGGGCCCACAGCTCCCTTATACACAGTATGATGGGCCCGCAGCTCCCTTATACACAGTATGATGGGCCCGCAGCTCCCTTATACACAGTATGATGGGCCCGCAGCTCCCGTATACACAGTATGATGGGCCCGCAGCTCCCTTATACACAGTATGATGGACTATCAGCTCCCTTATACACAGTATGATGGGCCCGCAGCTCCCGTATACACAGTATGATGGGCCCGCAGCTCCCTTATACACAGTATGATTGGCCCGCAGCTCCTTTATACACAGTATGATGGGCCCTCAGCTCCCTTATACACAGTATGATGGGCCCGCAGCTCCCTTATACACAGTATGATGGGCCCACAGCTCCCTTATACACAGTATGATGGGCCCACAGCTCCCTTATACACAGTATGATGGGCCCGCAGCTCCCTTATACACAGTATGATGGGCCCGCAGCTCCCGTATACACAGTATGATGGGCCCGCAGCTCCCTTATACACAGTATGATGGGCCCGCAGCTCCCTTATACACAGCATGATGGGCCCGCAGCTCCCTTATACACAGTATGATGGGCCCGCAGCTCCCTTATACACAGTATAATGGGCCCACAGCTCCCTTATACACAGTATGATGGGCCCGCAGCTCCCTTATACACAGTATGATGGGCCCGCAGCTCCCTTATACACAGTATGATGGGCCCGCAGCTCCCTTATACACAGTATGATGGGCCCACAGCTCCCTTATACACAGTATGATGGGCCCACAGCTCCCTTATACACAGTATGATGGGCCCACAGCTCCCTTATACACAGTATGATGGGCCCGCAGCTCCCGTATACACAGTATGATGGGCCCGCAGCTCCCTTATACACAGTATGATGGGCCCGCAGCTCCCTTATACACAGCATGATGGGCCCACAGCTCCCTTATACACAGTATGATGGGCCCACAGCTCCCTTATACACAGTATGATGGACCCGCAGCTTCCTTATACACAGTATGATGGGCCCACAGCTCCCTTATACACAGTATGATGGGCCCACAGCTCCGTCATGATTTGGCAGTCTGCAGTCACATAAAGTGACTGCAGACATTTATTCCAAGCCTTTATCAACTTTATAGTAATAAATTGCTTATTATTAAATTATTAAAGCACCACTCTAGCAGGGTTTTTTTTCCACCGTTGGAGTGGTGCTTTAAGCACAAGTCCCCGTCCCCGGTCATTTACTCATCCGTCGGTGTAGTCACTATTTTGTGGCACTGCTGCAGTCCCACGGGTCAAACTTGTGAGCGCAGCTTCTGACAGGCCAGAAGTGAGAAGCTAGGTCACAGGCGCTCAATGTGAGACTATGAGGCTATGTGTACACGCTGCGGATTCGTGTGCGGATTTTTCCACACCGTCTTTGCAAAATCCACAGGTAAAATGTGCTGCGTTTTACATGCGGATTTACCGCAGATTTCCAGCGGTTTTTTGTGAGGATTTCACCTGCATTTTTACATCTGCGGATTCCTATACAGGAGCAGGTGTAAAACGCTGCGGAATCCGCACAAAGAATTGACATGCTGCAGAAAATACAACGCAGCGTTTCCGCGTGGTATTTTCCGCACCATGTGCACTGCGGATTTGGTTTTCCATAGGTTCACATGGCACTGTACACCGCATGGAAAACTGCTGTGAATCCGCACCGTGTGCACATAGCCTGAGAGTGAGGAACAGGCCAGAACGAGGCTCCCACAGACTCACACTGATTAGTGACCTCTGCGCTGCTCCATGAAACACTGGAGCCTCGGACAGGACACAAACTGCAGGAGACGGAGCCGAGCGGAGACTAAATCAGATGAAAACGCCAGAAGGTGAGTATCAGACAGGAGGCAGGGGACGGGGATATTCAGCTCCGCTCTAGCAATGAAATAAATAATAATGCCGGAGTGGTGCTGTAAATGTGAGGCAGCTCTTGGTTACTGTATGCGGCTCCTTATACTAATACTCAAAGACCCAGGTGGTCCGTATCAAAAGCCCCCGACCCCCCATCTCCAGCCTCCCCAGACAGCAAATATTACATGATGGAGTACATATAATATCATAACTAAACATTATAATATTCAGCCCCCAGTGACCTGTCCCCCCTCCCCCACTTCAGCCCCAATACCCCCATCATCTCACATCCACCCCTCAGTGCCCTGTCCCACCTCACCCACCTTCTGCCCTCACAGCACCCCCATGGCCTCACATTCACATCACAGTGACATACCTGAATTTAATAAACCTAATAACTTCCATCCCAACTTACTGATGAAGTTTGCACTGCAGGCAGGACCAGGAAGTGTCTAGGGGAAATGCAGGTGGGCACTAGGACCCAGCGTGCCTGAGCCAATCCCAGCATGCACAGAGTGAAGAAGACTGCAGCCAGGAAAAGCTTCATCATCAGGTCAGAGGGGGCGAAACCATTCACTGCAGGGGGGAGACTGCAGCCGGCCACTGTGCTAATAGCCTGCAGCTTGTCAGATAGGAGCAGACATTATACTGCTCCGCTCCTATGGGGTGTTCTGCCTCGTCACAGAAGTGGCCCTGGCTCCCGGAGGGCCCCTTCATGTGACAGGGCCCGGGGCGACGGCCCCCTCTGCCCCCCCAGTAGCTACGCTACTGATACTGCTCCTATGTACAGGAATATAACTACTATAATACTGCCCCTATGTACAAGAATATAACTACTATAATACTGCTCCTATGCACAAGAATATAACTACTATAATACTGCTCCTATGTACAAGAATATAACTACTATAATACTGCCCCTATGTACAAGAATATAACTACTATAATACTGCCCCTATGTACAAGAATATAACTACTATAATACTGCCCCTATGTACAAGAATATAACTACTATAATACTGCCCCCTATGTACAAGAATATAACTACTATAATACTGTTCCTATGTACAAGAATATAACTACTATAATACTGCCTATATGTACAAGAATATAACTACTATAATACTGCTCCTATATACAAGAATATAACTACTATAATACTGCTCCTATATACAAGAATATAACTACTATAATACTGTCCCCTATGTACAAGAATATAACTACTATAATACTGCCCCTATGTACAAGAATATAACTACTATAATACTGCCCCTATGTACAAGAATATAACTACTATAATACTGCCCCCTATGTACAAGAATATAACTACTATAATACTGTTCCTATGTACAAGAATATAACTACTATAATACTGCCTATATGTACAAGAATATAACTACTATAATACTGCTCCTATATACAAGAATATAACTACTATAATACTGCTCCTATATACAAGAATATAACTACTATAATACTGCCCCCTATGTACAAGAATATAACTACTATAATACTGCCCCTATGTACAAGAATATAACTACTATAATACTGCCCCTATGTACAAGAATATAACTACTATAATACTGCTCCTATGTACAAGAATATAACTGCTATAATACTGCTCCTATGTAGAAGAATATAACTACTATAATACTGCCCCTATGTACAAGAATATAACTACTATAATACTGCTCCTATGTAGAAGAATATAACCGCTATAATACTGCCACTATGTACAAGAATATAACTACTATAATACTGCTCCTATGTACAAGAATATAACTACTATAATACTGCCCCTATGTACAAGAATATAACTACTATAATACTGCCCCCTATGTACAAGAATATAACTACTATAATACTGCTCCTATGTACAAGAATATAACTACTATAATACTGCTCCTATGTACAAGAATATAACTACTATAATACTGCCCCCTATGTACAAGAATATAACTACTATAATACTGCTCCTATGTACAAGAATATAACTACTATAATACTGCCCCTATGTACAAGAATATAACTACTATAATACTGCCCCCTATGTACAAGAATATAACTACTATAATACTGCTCCTATGTACAAGAATATAACTACTATAATACTGCCCCTATGTACAAGAATATAACTACTATAATACTGCCCCTATGTACAAGAATATAACTACTATAATACTGCTCCTATGTACAAGAATATAACTACTATAATACTGCTCCTATGTACAAGAATATAACTACTATAATACTGCCCCTATGTACAAGAATATAACTACTATAATACTGCCCCTATGTACAAGAATATAACTACTATAATACTGCTCCTATGTACAAGAATATAACTACTATAATACTGCCCCTATGTACAAGAATATAACTACTATAATACTGCCCCTATGTACAAGAATATAACTACTATAATACTGCACCCTATGTACAAGAATATAACTACTATAATACTGCTCCTATGTACAAGAATATAACTACTATAATACTGCTCCTATGTACAAGAATATAACTACTATAATACTGCTCCCTATGTACAAGAATATAACTACTATAATACTGCTCATATGTACAAGAATATAACTACTATAATACTGCTTCTATGTACAAGAATATAACTACTATAATACTGTTCCTATGTACAAGAATATAACTACTATAATACTGCCCCTATGTACAAGAATATAACTACTATAATACTGCTCCTATGTACAAGAATATAACTACTATAATACTGCCCCTATATACAAGAATATAACTGCTATAATACTGCTCCTATGTACAAGAATATAACTACTATAATATGGCTCCTATGTACAAGAATATAACTACTATAATACTGCTCCTATGTACAAGAATATAACTACTATAATACTGCCCCTATGTACAGGAATATAAATACTATAATACTGCTCCTATGTACAAGAATATAACTACTATAATACTGCTCCCTATGTACAAGAATATAACTACTATAATACTGCTCCCTATGTACAAGAATATAACTACTATAATACTGCCCCTATGTACAAGAATATAACTACTATAATACTGCTCCTATGTACAAGAATATAACTTCTATAATACTGCCCCTATGTACAAGAATATAACTACTATAATACTGCTCCCTATGTACAAGAATATAACTACTATAATACTGCTCCTATGTACAAGAATATAACTACTATAATACTGCTCCTATGTACAAGAATATAACTACTATAATACTGCTCCTATGTACAAGAATATAACTACTATAATACTGCTCCTATGTACAAGAATATAAATACTATAATACTGCTCCTATGTACAAGAATATAACTACTATAATACTGCTCCTATGTACAAGAATATAACTTCTATAATACTGCCCCTATGTACAAGAATATAACTACTATAATACTGCCCCCTATATACAAGGATATAACTACTATAATACTGATCCTATGTACAATATAACTACTATAATACTGCTCCTATGTACAAGAATATAACTACTATAATACTGCTCCTATGTACAAGAATATAGCTACTATAATACTGCTCCTATGTACAAGAATATAACTACTATAATACTGCCCCTATGTACAAGAATATAACTACTATAATACTGCTCCTATGTACAAGAATATAGCTACTATAATACTGCTCCTATGTACAAGAATATAACTACTATAATACTGCTCCTATGTACAGGAATATAACTACTACAATACTGCCCCTATGTGCAAGAATATAACTTCTATAATACTGCCTCTATGTACAAGAATATAACTACTATAATACTGCCCCCTATGTACAAGAATATAACTACTATAATACTGCCTCCTATATACAAGAATATAACTACTGTAATACTGCTCCTATGTACAAGAATATAACTACTATATTACTGCTCCTATGTACAATATAACTACTATAATACTGCCCCCTATGTACAAGAATATAACTACTATAATACTGCTCCTATATACAAGAATATAACTACTATAATACTTCTATGTACAAGAATATAACTACTATAATACTGCTCCTATGTACAAGAATATAACTACTATAATACTGCTCCTATGTACAAGAATATAACTACTATAATACTGCCCCTATGTACAAGAATATAACTACTATAATACTGCCCCTATGTACAAGAATATAACTACTATAATACTGCCTCCTATGTACAAGAATATAACTACTATAATACTGCCCCTATGTACAAGAATATAACTACTATAATACTGCCCCTATGTACAAGAATATATCTACTATAATACTGCTCCTATGTACAAGAATATAACTACTATAATACTGCCCCTATGTACAAGAATATAACTACTATAATACTGCTCCTATGTACAAGAATATAACTACTATAATACTGCCCCTATGTACAAGAATATAACTACTATAATACTGCCTCCTAGCTGTGAGGTTGTGTGTTGGTAGCTCTCCTGATGTCTGGAGCAAGCCCAGGGAGGGGCCACCCTGGGCGGGGAAGCTCCCCAGGCAAGGCCCAGGCTTCTCGGCCTACACTGGGACAAGGCTCCCAGACCTCTCTAAATGGGAATGTTAATCCCAAAGCCACTGTGAGACCAGTGAATGCAGCGAGCCAAAGCTGCAGCAGTTCTGTGAAAGAGGAAAAAGCTGCCAGTAAAGTTTTGGGAGGAAAATCTCCTCCAAGTCCAGCAAAGAAGCCAGAAGGTAAAGTGTTGGTGAGTGATGTTACACAGCACAGTATGAAGTCCTGTAACTCCCCGGTCAGTAAGCAGCCCCTGCCTGGAGCACAGGTGAGATCGGCCTCAGGTGTGCAGATCACCTCTCCTGCTTCCAGGCAGAGACGGACGTCTCTGGAAAGACAGACTATCCAGGAGAACTTGCAGCAACATGGCAGTGTGGCGCTGTCAGGACGCACCCGGTCACAATCAGGTGGCAGCGATAAACCTGCTGCGGAGCCTGCACCCAGCCGAGGAGCCACAAAGCCATCTGTGGTGGAACCGCACAAGACTGTGTTCAAAACCCCTGCACCCGTGGTGAAGAGTAAAGCTGTGCAGCCGGCACGTGCACCCGAGCTGCAGCTAGCGGACGAGATACCGGGACTGGTCAGAAAACTGGGTGAGTTACAGCAGCAAAAAAAAGCGCTGCAAATGGAAGTAGACTTCATCTATAACCTAAAAGTCACTAATCCTGCCGGTAATGATGCCTATGACCTGAGACTGAACACACTGGGGGTGCAGCTGGCAAGTGTTGTGCAGGACATTGAATCTGTGCTGGAGGGCATGGGGCCCCTGGCGGAGACCTACAGGAACCGGGAGCGGTTCGCCTCCTATAAGCAGGACTGTGCTGTAGAGACCGGGACCCCCCAGCAGCGGACACGGCCAGTGTTACAGGCTGCCCGCTTCTGCTTCCAGGAAGGGAAAAAACTGCCGCAGCAAGCAGCTGAGTGTGAACAGGAGCATGCACTTCAGACTCCAGCAGAGGCACCAAAGGTACCAGAATGCCCCATGCAGGAGCAAGACTGTATATGTGAGACTGTTTGTGCTGCTGAGGCAGCTGAGTGCGAACAGGAGCATGCACTTCAGACTCCAGCAGAGGCACCACAGTGTTATGGTTTCCAATGGCAAGGAAACATCAGAAGCATAGAATAAATGGACAAGCTCTCGGGTGATGGAAACTAGAGCTGACCGCGATGCTAAACCTACACACCACACTAGAAGTAGCCAGGGGGCATTCCTGCGTTGTCTCTAGATGTCGCGCGCCAGCCGGAGAACTAACTACCCCTGGTAGAAGAAAACACAGTCCTGGCTTGCCTCCAGAGAATGTCCCCACAGGAGATAGCAGCCCCCCACATATAATAACGGTGAGAGCAGATGAAAAGACACACGTAGTATGAAAGCAGATTTAGCACAGAGAGGCCCGCTAACTAAATAGCAGAAAGATACAACAGAGGACTTCGCGGTCAGCTGCAAAACCCTTCAAAACACCATCCTGAAATTACCTTAACTCATGTGACAACTCATGCCACTGGAGTGGTAATTTCAGCCCAACAAGAGCTTCCAGCTGCAGAGATTCACATAAGTGCAAACTGGACAAAACATACAAAAATAGACTTAAGGACTAAAGTGTCCAACTTAGCTGAGCAGAAAACTGAGAGCAGGAACATGCAACAGAATCACTCTGGATACATTGATGGCCAGCATTAGAATGACTGAGGAGCAAGGTTAAATAGGATACTCCCACATCCTGATAGGAACAGGTGAACTGAGAAGGCAAAGCTTGCAGGACACCAGTACCACAAGAGACCACCGGGGGAGCCCACGAACCGAATCACAACAGTACCCCCCCCTTAAGGAGGGGGCACCGAACCCTCACAAGAACCACCAGGGCGATCTAGATGAGCCCTATGAAAGGCACGGACCAAATCAGAAGCATGAAATAAACGGACAAGCTCTCGGGTGATGGAAACTAGAGCTGACCGCGATGCTAAACCTACACACCACACTAGAAGTAGCCAGGGGGCATTCCTGCGTTGTCTCTAGATGCCGCGCGCCAGCCGGAGAACTAACTACCCCTGGTAGAAGAAAACACAGTCCTGGCTTGCCTCCAGAGAATGTCCCCACAGGAGATAGTAGCCCCCCACATATAATAACGGTGAGAGCAGATGAAAAGACACACGTAGTATGAAAGCAGATTTAGCACAGAGAGGCCCGCTAACTAAATAGCAGAAAGATACAACAGAGGACTTCGCGGTCAGCTGCAAAACCCTTCAAAACACCATCCTGAAATTACCTTAACTCATGTGACAACTCATGCCACTGGAGTGGTAATTTCAGCCCAACAAGAGCTTCCAGCTGCAGAGATTCACATAAGTGCAAACTGGACAAAACATACAAAAATAGACTTAAGGACTAAAGTGTCCAACTTAGCTGAGCAGAAAACTGGGAGCAGGAACATGCAACAGAATCACTCTGGATACATTGATGGCCAGCATTAGAATGACTGAGGAGCAAGGTTAAATAGGATACTCCCACATCCTGATAGGAACAGGTGAACTGAGAAGGCAAAGCTTGCAGGACACCAGTACCACAAGAGACCACCGGGGGAGCCCACGAACCGAATCACAACACCACAGGTCCCAGAATGCCCCACACAGGAGCAGGACATTATATGTGAGACTGTTTGTGCTGATGAGGCCGAGGCTGAGGCTGAGGCACAGACTGGGGCTGGTGATGTTGTGCCCAGGGGGTCGGGGGTTGGAGGGGTTTCACATTCTGTCATGGACGTTGCACTGTCTGACGATAATGATGCTGCTGATGATAATGTGCATGATATGTGTGACTATCCCCCTTTACCATCTAGTCCACAAGGTGTGGCAGCCCCCCCTGCTGCAGACCCTCTCCCTGTCCGTCGGCCAAGTGTGACCTGGCAGGTGCCCCCCAGGAATGCCTGGAGCCGCGGCGCCCCATCCTTCACCTCCAGCGCCAGGTATACCGGCCAGACGTTTAAGCGCATTAATGTGGTGCGGTTCAAATACATTGGTGCCAAGGAGGATCTGCCACAGCGCAGGTATGTGGTGAGAGAGCTGCTATGCGGCCAGATGGGGTTTGTGGCAAACGAGATACTGGCGGTGTCTAACCTTCAGGACAGGCAGGGCTATGAGGTCAGTTTCAAGCTGCAGTGTGACCTGGACAGGTTCTGGGCCAATTACCCCAGGTTCAGAGACTCTGAAGGCTGGAATAAATTTATTTTGGTTCCTATCTCCAGGCCGGACACTGTCACGGTAAATATCACCTTCTGGAATGAGGACGTTCCCCCACAGGACATCGAGGTGTGGCTCCGGAGACACTGTGACCTCGTCTCTGGACTCTCCAAGGTCAGAGATGAGGATGGTATCTGGACAATGGGGTGGAAAGCTGTGGTGAAACTGCGGCAATTTAATAACATTACTGCCCACTTACCCAACTCCTTCTTCATTGGGAGGGAGAAGGGAAGATGTTATTACCGCGGGCAGCCCAGAAAGTGTTTCAAATGTGGTGGGAAAGGTCATCTGGCCAACGCCTGTACTGTGGTGAAGTGCAGCCTATGTGGGGAAATCGGCCACCTCGCTGCGGATTGCCGGGATGTTAGATGTAACCTCTGCGGTAAGATGGGCCACCCTCACAGGGACTGTCCAGATGCCTGGCATAATATCTGCAGAGTCTTCCCTGATGAGGCTGTACTGGCAGGGGCAGAGGCTCAGGAGGATGAGGATGTGGTGGCAGGGGCACATGAGGGGGAGGATTTAATGTCAGGAGAGATGGTGACCAACCCAGATGCACAACAGGAGTCCATTCATGTAACGCCACAGAAGCAGGGTATAGAGGGTGCAGAGGGGAACATGGAGGTCCAGCAGCCTCAGGTGTCCCCCCCTTCAGCATCATTGTCTGTATCTGATGACTGGAGCATTAATCATAATAAAAGGAAGAAAAAGAGCACGTCCTCCCGTAAACCTGAGGCAGAATATGACACCGGTCAGAGCGTTACTAGGAAACTTCAGAATTCTGCAGGAGTGATGGTTGTGTCCAACAAGTATGGAGTTTTATCTGAGTCTAATGATGATGATTATGAGACAGAGTTGAGGAAAGTTGATGCAGAGTGTGACAGGGACATAGAGGACCACCCTCCGTCAAAGCGGAAGCCTTTATCTGTGGACCCTCAGGTAGAGTCTGTCATGGACACGAGTGGTGGACAGAACATCCCTGACTCATGATGATGGCAGTTACTGTGCTCCTTCTCTATTGTGTAGTGATGGCGGGGTTCTCATTAACACTAACTTCAAGTAATGTCAATAGTATTAAGGCAAGGAGGACGAGACATGTGGTGTATGAACATCTCACACATCTGGACACCGATGTCATTTTCCTGCAGGAGACACGACTGACATCTGTGGGGCTTATGAGAGAAGCTGAGACGGAATGGCGGTGCGGTCCTTCTTTCTGGTCACTGGCTGTGGAGCCTTACGCCGGAGTCGCTGTCCTGTTTAACACCAATGATGTGACTGTGCATAGGATGACGGAGGTGGTCATGGGAAGATGTTTGGTCCTGGAAGTCACTATTCATGGTAGGCGACTCCGGCTTATTAACATCTATGGGCCACAGACGGTGACTGACAGGATTCAGTTTTTTAATAACGTTAAGCCTTACCTCTTCACTTCTCTTCCGGTGGTGATGGCAGGGGACTTTAATGCCATACTGACATCAGGTGACAGTTCTTCGGGCAGGACAGTGACCAGGGACGGTAAGGTCCTACATAACATTATAATGCAGGCTGGACTGACTGACGTTTTCGCACAGGGAGGTCGACAGCCAAAATTCACGTATTCATGTTCGAACAGGAGCAGTAGGATAGATTTTGCTTTTGTAAGTCCTACTGAGGCTGTCGGCACCCTGAGTGAGAAGGTCGTCCCTTACTCTGATCACCTCGCCTTGTGCTTCTGTCTGGGGACCTCTAACCGTCCGGACATCGGTAGAGGGTTGTGGAAGCTCAATTCCAGTCTCCTGGATGATGCTTATGTTCAGAGTCGTGTCTACTCCCTTATCCAGCTTCATCTGGATAGGGTTGACTTCTATGACAACATGACCGACTGGTGGGAGGACGTCAAGGAGGATATCAGATCCCTCTTAAAGAGACTGTCAGTTAATAAAGGGAGGAATAAGTACAGCCAGTGCCTAAAGCTGCGTAAAGAATTGGAGTCACTATATTCGGCGGGCGGGGATGACAAAGTGAAGATCGACCGACTGAAATCTGAGATAAGGCAGTATCAGTATAGTAGGTATACCTCCCTGGTTCTTGAACGGGATTATGGGTCCTTAGGGGCCCCTGATCCCTTTGAGAATTGCAGGGAGAGGGTAGTCAAAAAAATGGTCACGGGTCTCACTGACTTCCAGGGTGTATTGCAGGATTCACGGGAGGGTATCCTGGAGGTGGTGGGATCTTACTATGCTGACTTGTTTCAGAGGAAAGTTTTGGATAAAGATAAGATGGCTCAATTCTTGGAGGCAACTCCTGTGCCTGATACTAATGATCTGGACTTTTCTCCTTTGACAGCAGAGTTAATGGTGGAGGAAGTTAAGGAGGCTATTGATAAATTATATCTGAAGAAGGCACCAGGTCCAGATGGCATAACAGCAGAATTTTATAGGAAATTCAGAGACCTCCTTGCTCCAATCCTCGTGGATGTGTATAGAAGTTGTCTAGAAAATTACCTGATGCCTCCATCCATGAGAGTGTCCTCGTTGATTCTGCTGTCTAAGGGTAAAGAGCCGAGCGACATCAAGAACTGGAGGCCGATTGCCCTCTTGAATGTGGACAGGAAGATTCTAGCAAAGATCCTGTTTTCTAGATTAGTCTGTTTGTCCCCAGCACTGTTGGCAAGCTCTCAGTTTGGCACAGTAAAAGGGCGGAACATCTCTGGAGCAGTCATCTCGATACGGGAGATGTTTGAGAGATGTAAAGCTCTGCGGTGTGGGAAATATATTGTTAGTCTGGACCAGGCTAAAGCCTTTGACAGGGTTGATCATGACTATCTGTGGGCCACTTTGTCAAAGTACGGTATTCCGGGACAATTTGTGGATTGGCTGAAGACATTGTACAGAGAGGCGGTGAGCTTTCCTCTGATTAATGGTTGGCAGGGTGACACTTTTGGAGTTGGGGCAGGGGTGAGACAGGGTTGCCCACTGAGTCCGCTCCTGTATGTTTTTGCCCTAGACCCGTTTCTGAGGTCACTGCAGGAGTGCGATTTTCAGGGGGTGCCGGTCCCCCATTGCCTGCCTCTGAATGTTGTTGCCTATGCGGATGATGTGACGTTGGTGATCTCTAATCCTCGAGAGGTGCAGATGTTATCTGCGTCTATCAGAAGTTACTCAGAGGCCTCCGGGTCTCTGGTCAACCTTGAGAAGAGTCAAGCTCTGTGGACATTAGATACTGATCCCAGCTTTGATCTGCGGCAGTTTGCCAAAGCCTCCACCCATATTAAGATCCTAGGGGTTAAATTTGGGAGGGATGATAATGCCATGCTAAATTGGGAGGAGAAATTGGAAACCGGAAATGCAAAGGTTCAGCGATGGAAGAACTGGAGGCTGACCTACAGGGAAAGGGTCGCAATGTTGAAGACTTACCTGGTCCCTGTTTTCTTGTATGTCTCTGTCATTTTCCCTTTGCCAGAATCTTTCTCAGCGAGGCTCTTCAGCCTGTTCTTCCAGCTCTTGTGGGGGAATAGGTTGAACCTAATAAAGAGGGGAATAACGTACCTACGGCGGAGAGAGGGTGGACTGGATATGTTGAATCCAAGGGTTTTCTTTGACTCCTTGTTTCTAAAGGTAAATTTTGGGAACATGGACTCAAACAGTAGCTCCCTGTGGGTAAATAGTATCAGGTACTGGATATTGCCTTTTGCAGAATCTTGGGTGCGAGGCGGCAGTCTCAAGAGGAGGAGATGGACAGGTGACCACCTCCCCCAGTATCTGGACTACGGTCTGAAGTGTGTTAGGAGGTGGGGACTGGAGAAGTCTTACATTGAGAGCAGTACGAGAAGAGACATATATGCTCATGTATGTAGGACTTTCTTCTACTCTCCAATGGCCCTGAGAGATTGTGTCACCACCACCCTGCAAGAAAGCCTTAGGTTCCTAAACGGGAAACGACTTCCTCCTAAACTGTTTGATGTCACTTGGCTTTCACTGCATAGTCGTCTCTTTGTCAGGGGGAACCTGAAACATCTGAGTGTCTCTGATCGGAATTGTCCCCTTGGTTGTCAGCAGGAGGAGACTATGGAGCACTTTATATGTGATTGCTGGGGAGGGAGGAAGATCTGGGAGGAAGTGTCAGCTAATCTAAAAATCCCCAGACTGCGGACCCTAAAGTATCCTGACATAATCTATGGTGTCCCCTCCACTGTTAGTAACATCGACAGAGAGACGATGTACATTATAATAAGTGTCATTAAATACTATCATTGGCACATGAGAACCCGGGTGTCACTGCACAATGAGCTGTTCGATCACACCGCTGCAGCTGGTCAGGTTATGTCAGAACTCCGGTGGATAAAATCACTAGAAGTTGGAAGGAGTCCGAGAAATAATAAGTTATGGAGGAACATAAATTTCAGTTAGGAAATATGATGATATATATATTTATTGTTTTGTTTTTGTTTTGTTTTGTTTGATTTTCTTCTCCATCCAGGTGTGGACACTTTAATTTATTTATGAATATGATCTGACTGTTTAGTACTTGGTGTGTATATAACCTAAGTGATTTGTGTTTTATAATATTGGGTGATTTTTGTTTTTACTATAATTGTATTTATGTTTGATTTTATAATAAAAATTGCCCCTATGTACAAGAATATAACTACTATAATACTGCCCCTATGTACAAGAATATAACTACAATAATACTGCCCCTATGTACAAGAATATAACTACTATAATACTGCTCCTATGTACAAGAATATAACTACTATAATACTGCCCCTATGTACAAGAATATAACTACTATAATACTGCTCCTGTGTACAAGAATATAACTACTACAATACTGCCCCTATGTACAAGAATATAACTACTATAATACTGCTCCTATGTACAAGAATATAACTACTATAATACTGCTCCTATGTACAAGAATATAGCTACTATAATACTGCTCCTATGTACAAGAATATAACTACTATAATACTGCCCCTATGTACAAGAATATAACTACTATAATACTGCCCCTATGTACAAGAATATAACTACTATAATACCGCTCCTATGTACCAGAATATAACTACTATAATACTGCTCCTATGTACAAGAATATAACTTCTATAATACTGCCCCTATGTACAAGAATATAACTACTATAATACTGCTCCTATGTACAAGAATATAACTACTATAATACTGCTCCTATATACAAGAATATAACTACTATAATACTGCTCCTATATACAAGAATATAACTACTATAATACTGCTCCTATGTACAAGAATATAACTACTATAATACTGCTCCTATGTACAAGAATATAACTACTATAATACTGCCTCCTATATACAAGAATATAACTACTATAATACTGCTCCTATGTACAAGAATATAACTACTATAATACTGCCCTTATGTATATAACTACTATAATACTGCCCCTATGTACAAGAATATAACTACTATAATACTGCCCCTATGTACAATAATATAACTACTATAATACTGCCCTTATGTACAAGAATATAACTACTATAATACTGCTCCTATGTACAAGAATATAACTACTATAATACTGCTCCTATGTACAAGAATATAACTACTATAATACTGCTCCTATATACAAGAATATAACTACTATAATACTGCTCCTATATACAAGAATATAACTACTATAATACTGCTCCTATGTACAAGAATATAACTACTATAATACTGCTCCTATGTACAAGAATATAACTACTATAATACTGCCTCCTATATACAAGAATATAACTACTATAATACTGCTCCTATGTACAAGAATATAACTACTATAATACTGCCCTTATGTATATAACTACTATAATACTGCCCCTATGTACAAGAATATCACTACTATAATATTGCCCCTATGTACAAGAATATAACTACTATAATACTGCCCCTATGTACAAGAATATAACTACTATAATACTGCTCCTATGTACAAGAATATAACTACTATAATACTGCTCCTATGTACAAGAATATAACTACTATAATACTGCTCCTATGTACAAGAATATAACTACTATAATACTGCTCCTATGTACAAGAATATAACTACTATAATACTGCTCCTATGTACAAGAATATAACTACTATAATACTGCCCCTATGTACAAGAATATAACTACTATAATACTGCCCCTATGTACAAGAATATAACTACTATAATACTGCTCCTATGTACAAGAATATAACTACTATAATACTGCCCCTATGTACAAGAATATAACTACTATAATACTGCTCCTATATATAAGAATATAACTACTATAGTACTGCTCCTATGTACAAGAATATAACTACTATAATACTGCCCCTATGTGCAAGAATATAACTACTATAATACTGCCCCTATGTACAAGAATATAACTACTATAATACTGCCCACTATGTACAGAATATAACTACTATAATACTGCCTCTATGTACAAGAATATAACTACTATAATACTGCTCCTATGTACAAGAATATAACTACTATAATACTGCCCCATGTACAAGAATATAACTACTATAATACTGCTCCTATGTACAAGAATATAACTACTATAATACTGCTCCTATGTACAAGAATATAACTACTATAATACTGCCCCTATGTACAAGAATATAACTACTATAATACTGCTCCTATGTACAGGAATATAACTACTATAATACTGCTCCTATGTATAAGAATATAACTACTATAATACTGCTCCTATGTACAAGAATATAACTACTATGATACTGCTCCTATGTACAAGAATATAACTACTATAATACTGCTCCTATGTACAAGAATATAACTACTATAATACTGCCCCTATGTACAAGAATATAACTACTATAATACTGCCCCTATATATAAGAATATAACTACTATAATACTGCTCCTATATATAAGAATATATCTACTATAATACTGCTCCTATGTGCAAGAATATAACTACTATAATACTGCTCCTATGTACAAGAATATAACTACTATAATACTGCCCCCTATGTACAAGAATATAACTACTATAATACTGCTCCTATGTACAAGAATATAACTACTATAATATTGCTCCTATGTACAAGAACATAACTACTATAATACTGCCCCTATGTACAGGAATATAACTAATATAATACTGCCCCCTATGTACAAGAATATAACTACTATAATACTGCTCCTATGTACAAGAATATAACTACTATAATACTGCCCCTATGTACAAGAATATAACTACTATAATACTGCCCCCTATGTACAAGAATATAACTACTATAATACTGCTACCTATGTACAAGAATATAACTACTATAATACTGCTCCTATGTACAAGAACATAACTACTATAATACTGCCCCTATGTACAAGAACATAACTACTATAATACTGCCCCTATGTACAAGAATTTAACTACTATAATACTGCCCCTATATACAAGAATATAACTACTATAATACTGCCCCTATGTACAAGAATATAACTACTATAATACTGCCTCTATGTACAAGAATATAACTACTATAATACTGCTCCCTATGTACAAGAATATAACTACTATAATACTGCTACCTATGTACAAGAATATAACTACTATAATACTGCCCCTATATACAAGAATATAACTACTATAATACTGCCCCTATGCACAAGAATATGACTACTATAATACTGCCCCTATGCACAAGAATATAACTACTATAATACTGCCACTATGTACAAGAATATAACTACTATAATACTGCCCCTATGTACAAGAATATAACTACTATAATACTGCCCCTATGTACAAGAATATAACTACTATAATACTGTCCCGATGTACAAGAATATAACTACTATAATACTGCTCCTATGTACAAGGATATAACTACTATAATACTGCTCCTATGTACAAGAATATAACTACTATAATACTGCCCCTATATACAAGAATATGACTACTATAATACTGCCCCCTATGTACAAGAATATAACTACTATAATACTGCTCCTATGTACAAGAATATAACTACTATAATATTGCTCCTATGTACAAGAACATAACTACTATAATACTGCCCCTATGTACAGGAATATAACTAATATAATACTGCCCCCTATGTACAAGAATATAACTACTATAATACTGCTCCTATGTACAAGAATATAACTACTATAATACTGCCCCTATGTACAAGAATATAACTACTATAATACTGCCCCCTATGTACAAGAATATAACTACTATAATACTGCTACCTATGTACAAGAATATAACTACTATAATACTGCTCCTATGTACAAGAACATAACTACTATAATACTGCCCCTATGTACAAGAACATAACTACTATAATACTTCCCCTATGTACAAGAATTTAACTACTATAATACTGCCCCTATATACAAGAATATAACTACTATAATACTGCCCCTATGTACAAGAATATAACTACTATAATACTGCCTCTATGTACAAGAATATAACTACTATAATACTGCTCCCTATGTACAAGAATATAACTACTATAATACTGCTACCTATGTACAAGAATATAACTACTATAATACTGCCCCTATATACAAGAATATAACTACTATAATACTGCCCCTATGCACAAGAATATGACTACTATAATACTGCCCCTATGCACAAGAATATAACTACTATAATACTGCCACTATGTACAAGAATATAACTACTATAATACTGCCCCTATGTACAAGAATATAACTACTATAATACTGCCCCTATGTACAAGAATATAACTACTATAATACTGTCCCGATGTACAAGAATATAACTACTATAATACTGCTCCTATGTACAAGAATATAACTACTATAATACTGCTCCTATGTACAAGAATATAACTACTATAATACTGCCCCCTATGTACAAGAATATAACTACTATAATACTGCTCCTATGTACAAGGATATAACTACTATAATACTGCTCCTATGTACAAGAATATAACTACTATAATACTGCCCCTATATACAAGAATATGACTACTATAATACTGCCCCTATGCACAAGAATATAACTACTATAATACTGCCACTATGTACAAGAATATAACTACTATAATACTGCCCCTATGTACAAGAATATAACTACTATAATACTGCCCCTATGTACAAGAATATAACTACTATAATACTGCCCCTATGTACAAGAATATAACTACTATAATACTGCTCCTATGTACAAGAATATAACTACTATAATACTGCCCCTATGTACAAGAATATAACTACTATAATACTGCCCCTATGTACAAGAATATAACTACTATAATACTGCCCCTATGTACAAGAATATAACTACTATAATACTGCTCCTATGTACAAGAATATAACTACTATAATACTGCTCCTATGTACAAGAATATAACTACTATAATACTGCCCCCTATGTACAAGAGTATAACTACTATAATACTGCTCCTATGTACAAGAGTATAACTACTATAATACTGTCCCTATGTACAAGAATATAACTACTATAATACTCCTCCTATGTACAAGAATATAACTACTATAATACTGCTCCTATGTACAAGGATATAACTACTATAATACTGCTCCTATGTACAAGAATATAACTACTATAATAGTGCCCCTATGTACAAGAATATAACTACTATAATACTGCCTCTATGTACAAGAATATAACTACTATAATACTGTCCCTATGTACAAGAATATAACTACTATAATACTCCTCCTATGTACAAGAATATAACTACTATAATACTGCTCCTATGTACAAGAATATAACTACTATAATACTGCCCCCTATGTACAAGAATATAACTACTATAATACTGCTCCTATGTACAAGGATATAACTACTATAATACTGCTCCTATGTACAAGAATATAACTACTATAATACTGCTCCTATGTACAAGAGTATAACTACTATAATACTGCTCCTATGTACAAGAATATAACTACTATAATACTGCCCCTATGTACAAGAATATAACTACTATAATACTGCTCCTATGTACAAGAACATAACTACTATAATACTGCCCCTATGTACAAGAACATAACTACTATAATACTGCCCCTATGTACAAGAATTTAACTACTATAATACTGCTCCTATGTACAAGAATATAACTACTGTAATACTGATCCTATGTATAAGAATATAACTACTATAATACTTCCCCTATGTACAAGAATATAACTACTATAATACTGCTCCTATGTATAAGAATATAACTACTATAATACTGCTCCTATGTACAAGAATATAACTATTATAATACTGCCCCTATGTACAAGAATATAACTACTATAATACTGCTCCTATGTACAAGAATATAACTACTGTAATACTGATCCTATGTATAAGAATATAACTACTATAATACTTCCCCTATGTACAAGAATATAACTACTATAATACTGCTCCTATGTATAAGAATATAACTACTATAATACTGCTCCTATGTACAAGAATATAACTATTATAATACTGCCCCTATGTACAAGAATATAACTACTATAATACTGCTCCTATGTACAAGAATATAACTACTATAATACTGCTCCTATGTACAAGAATATAACTATTATAATACTGCTCCTATGTACAAGAATATAACTACTATAATACTGCCCCTATGTACTAGAATATAACTACTATAATACTGCCCCTATGTACAAGACTGTAACTACTATAATACTGCCCCCTATGTACAGGAATATAACTACTATAATACTGCCCCCTATGTGCAAGAATATAACTACTATAATACTGGTCCTATGTACAGGAATATAACTACTATAATACTGCTCCTATGTACAAGAATATAACTACTATAATACTGCCCTCTATGTACAAGAATATAACTACTATAATACTGCTCCTATGTACAAGAATATAACTACTATAATACTGCCCCTATGTACAAGAATATAACTACTATAATACTGCTCCTATGTACAAGAATATAACTACTATAATACTGCTCCTATGTACAAGAATATAACTACTATAATACTGCCCCCATGTACAAGAATATAACTACTATAATACTGCTCCCTATGTACAAGAATATAACTACTATAATACTGCCCCTATGTACAAGAATATAACTACTATAATACTGCTCCTATGTATAAGAATATAACTACTATAATACTGCTTCTATGTACACGAACATAACTATTATAATACTGCTCCTATGTACAAGAATATAACTACTATAATACTGCCCCTATGTACAAGAATATAACTACTATAATACTGCCCCCGTGTAGCAGAGTATTTCCGCTGCTGTCTGCCGCTGTCCGGTCACTGGTGATGTGGTTGTGTGCTGCTTTCACAGCCGTCTCTGTGTACTCAGGCTGGTGTTGTGTTGCCCTGTGCAGACCCCTGGGTGTAATATACAGGTGGGTCTTGTAATAACACTATTAACACTTCGCTGTTAGATAAACAGAACATTGGCCTCTGGGGTCTTGACTGACAGCAGCACATGTTTCTTGCTCTTCAGTCTCCTTCCCTCCAATTCTCACACTGGCAGCGGCTCCTCCTGAGCTGGTAATGTTACAACCGGTTTATTACTTCCGTCCTGACCCAGAACTTGTAGCGTAACGTAATATATATATATTATACAAGGTGATCAGGGAAAGCGGCGGGGAGAGCAGCGTCAGTCACATTCCAACAGAGTTGTCAGCCAGGTTGTCAGGCCTTTGTAACAGTCGGCATTGTGTGATCTGTGCCCGGGGTCCTGGCCGCTCAGTGACAACTGCTCAGTGATCGCTGGTTATAGTTTTACCATCAGATTTTGGTGGTTTCTGGTGGGGGGTCCTTCTCGGAGGGTAATCTGTGGTGGGGGGTCCTTCTGGGAGGGTAATCTGTGGTGGGGGGTCCTTCTAGGAGGGTAATCTGTGGTGGGGGGTCCTTCTGGGAGGGTAATCTGTGGTGGGGGGTCCTTCTAGGAGGGTAATCTGTGGTGGGGGGTCCTTCTGGGTGTAACAATCTACTAATTACTTCTTAGAAGATGTCCACGGCCTTTCACCTGATGGAGCGAGATCAGAGCGGGACTGTGACCACCTCGTTACACAGAGGAATTAATGGCGGAGTCACTGAGTGCGAGGTCCGGAGGCTGCACCGCCAGCACAAGTCCCCCCTCCACCACCGTGCCTGACAGCTGCTACCAGCGCTATTTGCTGTGTTTGGTTTTCACTAAACGTGGCACAGGACGTTACGGACAAATATCTCCACTTTGGTCTCGTCTCTCCATACATTAGAATACTGTGCACAGTTCTGGTCTCCGGTGTATAAGAAAGACACAGCTGAACTGGAGCGGGTGCAGAGAAGAGCGACCAAGGTTATTAGAGGACTGGGGGGTCTGCAATACCAAGATAGGTTATTACACTTGGAAAAACGAAGGCTAAGGGGTGATCTTATGTTAATGTATAAATATATGAGGGGACAGTACAAAGACCTTTCTGATGATCTCTTTAATCGTAGACCTGAGACAGGGACAAGGGGGCATCCACTACGTCTGGAGGAAAGAAGGTTTAAGCATAATAACAGACGCGGATTCTTTACTGTAAGAGCAGTGAGACTATGGAACTCTCTGCCGTATGATGTTGTAATGAGTGACTCATTAATTAAATTTAAGAGGGGACTGGATACCTTTCTGGAAAAGTATAATGTTACAGGGTATATACACTAGATTCCTTGATAGGGCGTTGATCCAGGGAACTAGTCTGATTGCCGTATGTGGAGTCGGGAAGGAATTTTTTTCCCCATGGTGGAGTTACTCTTTGCCACATGGGTTTTTTTTGCCTTCCCCTGGATCAACATGTTAGGGCATGTTAGGTTAGGCTATGGGTTGAACTAGATGGACTTACAGTCTTCCTTCAACCTTAATAACTATGTAAAATTGTTCCAGTAGTTCACATGCAATGATGCAAACGTCAGCCTTTCTGCCATGTTATTTTTGGAAGGTTGAAACTTTCTCCTGACACCCCTGCCACATGAGTCGTACTTGTTGAATCTCTTTCAAATTGTACAGCCATGATCTTGAAGATTTTACGTGCTGAGGCCTTTAGAAGCTGAGCAGTAACTTCAGTTTTTTTTTTGTTGCAATCTTTATAAGCATTGCACTGATCTGATCTTGGAGGACATTTGCAGGGACTCCTGTGAAGATTGTTACTGGTATTCAATGATTTCCACTTGTGAACAATATTTCTCTCTGTACAATGGTAGACTCCAAATTCTGAGGAAACCTTATAACTCTTCCCAGATTGATGGGCAACAACAATTGACGGGGTGACCACCGTCGCCTCCATCATCAGTACCTGGTGACCACCCATCGACTCCATCATAAGTAATTGTTTACCACCAGTCAACTCCATCATCAGTATCTGGTGACCGCACGTCTCCTCTATCATCAGTATCTGGTGACCGCACGTCTCCTCTATCATCAGTATCTGGTGACCGCCCGTCTCCTCTATCATCAGTATCTGGTGACTGCCCGTCTCCTCCATCATCAGTATCTGGTGACTGCCCGTCTCCTCCATCATCAGTATCTGGTGACCGCCTGTCACCTCCATCATCAGTATCTGGTGACCGCCTGTCAACTCCATCATCAGTATCTGGTGACCGCCCATTTCCTCTATCATCAGTATCTGGTGACTGCCCGTCTCCTCCATCATCAGTATCTGGTGACCGCCTGTCACCTCCATCATCAGTATCTGGTGACCGCCCATCACCTCCATCATCAGTATCTGGTGACCGCCTGTCACCTCCATCATCAGTATCTGGTGACCGACCGTCACCTCCAACATCAGTATCTGGTGACCGCCCATCACCTCCATCATCAGTATCTGGTGACCGCCCGTCACCTCCATCATCAGTATCTGGTGACCGACCGTCACCTCCATCATCAGTATCTGGTGACAGACCGTCACCTCCATCATCAGTATCTGTGTAACAAATATAGGGGATAACTCAGGAGACTCTTTGCGTGGAACAAGACAACTACAGGACACAGTTTTATAAGTGGTAACGTCTATATTATCACACGGTGATTCAAACAGGTGCAGAGAGAAACTCAAGTCCACAACACTTGGTGCAAATATCAAATGCAGCTCAGCAGTCTATAGGGAACTTCAGAGGAAAATGCAATCACGCAGAAAGTCTATGAAGCACAATTATTCTTGAGGATACTTGACATGAATAAGTCCTTGCTTAGTCCAAAACACAGATAGATATGCGTATAAGGCAGTTCAAATAATATCTTAGCTCAACCAGGGAGGCCTGGGTAATAGTCTCAGGTTTTTGCAGAGCAGCAACAGCTTACATGTCCAGCAAATGCAGATGGAAGAAAACACGAGCAGCAGATGAAGGAGGATTACTGGAAACTGGTGAATGCAGCAGGAACTCAGAGCAGAGTAGCAGGATCACCACATAGGTTCACAGGAGCAGGTATATAGCCAGGGAGTCACAAGAGGTCAGGAGCTGGATGCAAGGCAGAATACTCTAGCACAGACTGAAGGCTGGGGTGGAGTTTTATTGCAGGAAGACATAGTGCACATGAGACCAAAGACGCCATCTTGGAAAAGGGCAGTAATGCATAAAAGGTAAAAAAATGTTCAGAGTACTGACATTACTCCCTCCTTAGAAGCGGCCTCAGGACGATCCTGGACCTGGTTTCTCAGGGAATCCCTGATGAAAACGAGAAATCTTCTGTTGGGCATTGATGTTTTCCACAGGTTCCCAAGAGTCTTCCTCAGGGGGATATCCCTGCCATCTTATCAGATGTTGGAGCCGATTCCTGCGAATCCTGGAATCAACAATTTCCTCGACCACAAATTGTTCTTGCCCATAAATCACCACAGGCTGCGGAGGTGGCACAGCATGTCTCTGGAAGATATTAGGAGATACAGGCTTTAGTAAAGATACATGAAAAACTGGCTGTACCTTCATAGTCCTAGGCAGCTTCAGCCGGCAGGCCACAGGGTGTTATGACCCCAATGGCGAGGGTCTCAGAGGAACAAGTAAGTCTGCGAAGTACAAAAATCCAGCTCATAGGGCAGTGGTAACTGGGTTGACCATATATCTACTCCTAACGCCAACACTAGAAGTAGCCGGGGAACATGCCTACGTTGGTCGCTAGATGTCTCGCGCCAGCCGGAGGACTAACTACCCCTAGAAGAGGAAAACAAAGACCTCTCTTGCCTCCAGAGAATAGACCCCAAAAGTTGGATACAAGCCCCCCACAAATAATAACGGTGAGGTAAGAGGAAATGACAAACACAGAGATGAACTAGGTTTAGCAAAGAGAGGCCCACTTACTAATAGCAGAATGTATTAAGATAACTTATATGGTCATCAAAAATCCACACTGGAAATTCAAGAACCCCCGAACCGTCTAACGGCCCGGGGGGAGAACTCCAGCCTCCCTAGAGCTTCCAGCAAGGTTAGGATACAGATTATGTACAAGCTGGACAAAAATGCAAACAAAAACAAATAGCAAAAAGCAAGAAAGCAGACTTAGCTTAATCTAGCAGGAACCAGGATCAGTAGACAAGAGCACAACAGATTAGCTCTGATTACAACGTTGCCAGGCATTGAACTGAAGGTCCAGGGAGCTTATATAGCAACACCCCTGACCTAACGACCCAGGTGAGCATACAAGGGATGGCAGACATTCCCAGAGTCAAATCACTAGTAACCACTAGAGGGAGCCAAAAAGGTAAATTCACAACAGTACCCCCCCTTAGTGAGGGGTCACCGAACCCTCACCAAGATCACCAGGGCGATCAGGATGAGCGGTGTGAAAGGCACGAACCAAATCGGCCGCATGCACATCAGAGGCGACCACCCAGGAATTATCCTCCTGACCATAGCCCTTCCACTTGACCAGGTACTGAAGCCTCTGCCTGGAGAGACGAGAATCTAAGATCTTCTCCACCACGTACTCCAACTCGCCCTCAACCAACACCAGAGCAGGAGGCTCAGCAGAAGGGACCACAGGCACAACGTACCGCCGCAACAAGGACCTATGAAATACGTTGTGAATGGCAAACGACACCGGAAGATCCAGGCGAAAGGATACAGGATTAAGGATTTCCAATATCTTGTAAGGACCAATGAAGCGAGGCTTAAATTTGGGAGAGGAGACCCTCATAGGAACAAATCGAGAAGACAGCCATACCAAATCCCCAACGCGAAGTCGGGGACCCACACCGCGGCGGCGGTTGGCAAAACGCTGAGCCTTCTCCTGTGACAACTTCAAGTTGTCCACCACATGACTCCAGATCCGCTGCAACCTATCCACCACAGAATCCACCCCAGGACAGTCAGAAGGCTCCACATGTCCCGAGGAAAAACGAGGATGGAAACCAGAGTTGCAGAAAAATGGCGAAACCAAGGTGGCGGAACTAGCCCGATTATTAAGGGCAAATTCAGCCAACGGCAAGAAGGTCACCCAATCATCCTGATCAGAAGAGACAAAACACCTCAAATAAGCCTCCAGAGTCTGATTAGTTCGCTCCGTTTGTCCGTTAGTCTGGGGATGAAAAGCGGACGAAAACGACAAATCAATGCCCATCCTACCACAAAAGGATCGCCAGAACCTGGAAACAAACTGGGATCCTCTGTCCGAAACAATATTCTCAGGAATGCCGTGCAAACGAACCACGTTCTGGAAGAACACAGGAACCAGATCAGAAGAGGAGGGCAGCTTAGGCAAAGGAACCAAATGGACCATCTTGGAGAAACGATCACATATCACCCAGATGACAGACATGCCCTGAGACACCGGAAGATCAGAAATGAAATCCATAGAGATGTGTGTCCAAGGTCTCTTCGGGACAGGCAAGGGCAAGAGCAACCCGCTGGCACGAGAACAGCAAGGCTTAGCTCGAGCACAAGTTCCACAGGACTGCACAAATGACCGCACATCCCTTGACAAGGAAGGCCACCAAAAGGACCTGGCCACCAGATCTCTGGTGCCAAAAATTCCCGGGTGCCCTGCCAACACTGAGGAATGAACCTCGGAAATGACTCTGCTGGTCCATTTAGCAGGCACAAACAATCTGTCAGATGGACAAGAGTCAGGCCTACTAGCCTGAAATCTCTGCAACACACGCCGCAGATCAGGAGAAATAGCTGACAAGATAACTCCTTCCTTAAGAATACCCACAGGTTCAGCGACTCCAGGAGCATCAGGCACAAAGCTCCTAGACAGAGCATCGGCCTTCACATTCTTAGAACCTGGTAAATACGAGACCACAAAGTCAAAACGGGAGAAAAACAATGACCAGCGGGCCTGTCTAGGATTCAGGCGTTTAGCAGACTCGAGATACATCAGATTTTTGTGATCAGTCAAGACCACCACACGATGCTTAGCACCCTCGAGCCAATGACGCCACTCCTCAAATGCCCACTTCATGGCCAACAACTCCCGATTGCCCACATCATAATTTCGCTCTGCCGGCGAAAACTTCCTGGAGAAAAAGGCACAAGGTCTCATAGTAGAGCAACCAGGGCCTCTCTGTGACAAAACGGCCCCTGCCCCAATCTCCGAAGCATCCACCTCCACCTGAAAGGGAAGTGAGGTGTCAGGTTGGCACAAAACAGGCGCCGAAGTAAACCGGCGTTTCAACTCCTGGAAAGCCTCCACGGCAGCAGGAGCCCAGTTAGCTACATCAGAGCCTTTCTTGGTCATATCCGTCAATGGTTTAACAACGCTAGAAAAATTTGCGATAAAACGACGGTAGAAGTTAGCAAAACCCAAGAACTTCTGAAGACTCTTAACTGACGAGGGTTGAGTCCAATCATGAATAGCTCGGACCTTGACTGGGTCCATCTCCACAGCAGAAGGGGAAAAAATGAACCCCAAAAAGGGAACCCTCTGTACACCAAAGAGACACTTTGAGCCTTTAACAAACAAAGAATTTTCACGCAAAATCTTAAAAACCATCCTGACCTGCTCCACATGCGAGTCCCAATCATCAGAAAAAACCAGAATATCATCCAGATAAACAATCAAAAATTTATCCAGATACTTCCGGAAAATGTCATGCATGAAGGACTGAAAAACTGAAGGTGCATTAGAGAGCCCAAATGGCATCACCAAGTACTCAAAATGACCTTCGGGCGTATTGAATGCGGTTTTCCATTCATCGCCTTGCTTAATGCGCACAAGGTTGTACGCACCACGAAGGTCTATCTTGGTGAACCACTTGGCACCTTTAATCCGGGCAAACAAGTCTGACAACAGCGGCAAAGGATACTGAAATTTGACAGTGATCTTGTTTAAAAGCCGATAGTCAATACAAGGCCTCAAAGATCCGTCCTTTTTGGCCACAAAAAAGAATCCCGCACCAAGAGGGGAAGAAGAAGGACGGATATGCCCCTTCTCAAGAGACTCCTTGATATATGAACGCATCGCGGTATGTTCAGGTACCGACAGATTAAACAGTCTCCCCTTAGGAAACTTACTGCCAGGAATCAAATCTATTGCACAGTCACATTCCCTATGAGGAGGCAGTGCACTGGACTTAGACTCGCTGAAGACATCCTGATAATCAGACAAATACGCCGGAACTTCCGAAGGCGTAGAAGAAGCAATAGACAAGGGCAGGGAATCTCCATGAATTCCATGGCAGCCCCAACTTGACACTGACATTGCCTTCCAGTCCAAGACTGGATTATGGGTCTGTAACCATGGCAAACCCAAAACAACCAAATCATGCATCTTATGCAGAACAAGAAAACGTATCACCTCCCGATGTTCGGGAGTCATGCACATGGTAACCTGTGTCCAAAACTGCGGTTTATTTTTTGCCAAAGGCGTAGCATCAATACCCCTAAGAGGGATAGGATTTTCTAATGGCTCCAGAACAAAACCGCAGCGCTTGGAAAATGACAGATCCATCAGACTCAGGGCAGCACCTGAGTCTACAAACGCCATGACAGGATACGATGACAGTGAGCAAATCAAAGTTACAGATAGAATAAATTTAGGTTGCAAATTACCAATGGCGACAGGACTAACAACCCTAGTAAGACGTTTAGAGCATGCTTAGATAACATGTGTAGAATCACCACAGTAGTAACACAAGCCATTCTGGCGTCTATGAATTTTCCGCTCATTTCTAGTCAGGATTCTATCACATTGCATTAAATCAGGTGCCTGTTCAGACAACACCATGAGGGAATTTGCGGTTTTGCGCTCCCGCAACCGCCGGTCGATTTGAATTGCCAGGGCCATGGAATCATTCAGACCTGTGGGAATGGGAAAACCCACCATCACATTCTTAATGGCTTCAGAAAGGCCATTTCTGAAATTTGCAGCCAATGCACACTCGTTCCACTGGGTCAGCACGGACCATTTCCGAAATTTTTGGCAATACACTTCAGCCTCGTCCTGGCCCTGAGACATAGCCAGCAAGGCTTTTTCTGCCTGAATCTCAAGATTGGGTTCCTCATAAAGCAAACCGAGCACCAGAAAAAACGCATCAATATCAGCCAATGCCGGATCTCCTGGCGCCAGCGAGAAGGCCCAATCCTGAGGGTCGCCCCGTAAAAAAGAAATAACAATTTTCACTTGCTGAGCGGAGTCTCCAGATGAACAGGGTCTCAGGGACAAAAACAATTTACAATTATTCTTGAAATTTCTAAATTTAAATCGGTCTCCGGAAAACAGTTCAGGAATCGGTATCTTAGGTTCTGACATAGAATTTCTGATAACATAATCTTGTATGCCCTGCACACGAGCAGTAAGCTGGTCCACACCTGTAATCAAGGTCTGGACATTCATGTCTGCAGCAAACACAAGCCACTCCGAGGTAAAGGGGAAAAGAAAAAAAAATGAGAAAGAGAAAAAAAAAAACTCAGAATTTTCTTTCTTATAATCCCGCTTCTGCAATGCATTTAACATTTAATACTGGCCTGGCAAACTGTTATGACCCCAATGGCGAGGGTCTCAGAGGAACAAGTAAGTCTGCGAAGTACAAAAATCCAGCTCATAGGGCAGTGGTAACTGGGTTGACCATATATCTACTCCTAACGCCAACACTAGAAGTAGCCGGGGAACATGCCTACGTTGGTCGCTAGATGTCTCGCGCCTGCCGGAGGACTAACTACCCCTAGAAGAGGAAAACAAAGACCTCTCTTGCCTCCAGAGAATAGACCCCAAAAGTTGGATACAAGCCCCCCACAAATAATAACGGTGAGGTAAGAGGAAATGACAAACACAGAGATGAACTAGGTTTAGCAAAGAGAGGCCCACTTACTAATAGCAGAATGTAGTAAGATAACTTATATGGTCAACAAAAACCCTATCAAAAATCCACACTGGAAATTCAAGAACCCCCGAACCGTCTAACGGCCCGGGGGGAGAACTCCAGCCTCCCTAGAGCTTCCAGCAAGGTTAGGATACAGATTATGTACAAGCTGGACAAAAATGCAAACAAAAACAAATAGCAAAAAGCAAGAAAGCAGACTTAGCTTAATCTAGCAGGAACCAGGATCAGTAGACAAGAGCACAACAGATTAGCTCTGATTACAACGTTGCCAGGCATTGAACTGAAGGTCCAGGGAGCTTATATAGCAACACCCCTGACCTAACGACCCAGGTGAGCATACAAGGGATGGCAGACATTCCCAGAGTCAAATCACTAGTAACCACTAGAGGGAGCCAAAAAGGTAAATTCACAACAACAGGGCTCACAATACCGTTGATCTTGAAAGGGCCAATGAATTTCTGTCCAAGTTTTTGTGAAGGAACGTGTTGTGAATTCTGCTCTTGGGCTCCCTCTGGTGGTTGTTTGTGATAGTGCAGTTGTCTCTGGGTTGTAATCCTGGGCAAGTGTTTCTGCTGATTGCAGCTCTATTCGGTATTTAGGTGTGCTGGATTCATTAGTCAGTGCCAGTTGTCCATTGTTCTTGGAGGGTTTACATCCCTGTCTGGTTCCTTCTGCTCTGCTGCCAATTCAGCCAAGATAAGTGTCTGGTTTATTTTCCTGCAGCACACATGCAGTGTGTTTTTCAGTTCAGAACAATTTATTGTTTTGTCTTGTCCAGCTTAGACTTGTTTGGATTTTTTCAGTCATGCTGGATTCTCTGGAGATGCAGATATACATTCTATGTCTTTAGTTAGATGTGGAATTTTTGTATTTTCTGCTGTGGATATTTTCAGAGTTTTAATACTGACCGCTTAGTACTCTGTCCTATCCTTTACTATTTAGCTAGAAGTGCCTCTTTTGCTAAATCCTGTTTTCAGCCTGTGTGTGTCTTTACTCTTATATTCACCATCAATATTTGTGGGGGGCTGCCTATCCTTTGGGGTTTCTGCTCTGAGGCAAGATAGAATTCCCGTTTCCATCTATAGGGTTATTTAGTCCTCCGGCTGTGTCGAGGTGTCTAGGATGTGTTAGGTACACCCCACGGCTACTTCTAGTTGCGGTGTCAGTTTAGGGTTGCGGTCTGTACAGGTACCACCTTCTCCAGAGAAGGTCTCATGCGGCTCCAAGGCCACCGGATCATAACAGGAACGTTTAACTTCAGATTCTTAGTTGCTAACCACACGGAATCACCTACCTTGAACATGGGTGCAGGTTTACGGAATCTATCAGCCGATCTCTTATATCGCTCTTGAGCTGTGGTCAGGGATTCCTTCAGAACCTCCAGATTTTGCCTCATCGCAGTCAGCCTTTCCTCCACTGCTGGAACCGGAGAATTAATTGGAGACCTAGGTAAGATTCACGGATGATAACCCAGATTGGCAAAGAAAGGTGTTAATTTAGTGGAGGCACTCTGAGAATTGTTATATGAAAATTCGGCTAACGGCAGCAACTCCAACTAATCATCCTGGAGATGGCTGACATAGCATCTTAGATATTGTTCCAGCATCTGGTTGGTACGCTCAGTCTGACCATTTGTCTGGGGATGGTAAGTGGAAGAGAGACAGACATTAATATTGAATGCAGAGCAAAACCCCTTCCAGAATCTTGAAGTGAACTGTACTCCACGGTCAGAGATGATCTCATCCAGAACCCCATGCAACCGAAAGAAATTCTGTAAAACCAAGTTCACTGTATCTTTAGCTGAGGGGAGGCTGGTGCACAGAACAAAATGAGCAGCTTTGGTCAGGCGATCAACTACCACCATGATTGTATTCATGCCCCCCGATGTAGGCAGCTCCACAATAAAGTCCATTGATATAGACCCCCAAGGGCGGGACGGAACAGGTAATGGTTGTAGAAGACCCGTAGGTGCCGCATGAGGAGTCTTGTAACGAGCACATACCTCGCAAGAGAGAACATAGTCCTTGGTATCCTTCAGGCAAGTTGGCCACCAGAAGAATCGGCTCAGGATCTCTTGTGTCTTCTGTACCCCCCTGTGACCAGCCAACTTGGAGTCATGTACCAACTTGAGGATCTGCAGACGGACGACCTCAGGGACGTAGATACGTCGATCTCTGAACCACATGCCACCCTTAAAGACAAGATTAATATCCACAGGTGGGTTGGCCAGAAATACATCACCTTCATAGGCTTCCCTGCACTCCTTCCACAAGTCCTGATCGTAGATAACTCCGATTAAATTGGCATCAGAAAGAATGGTCTTGGACGGGGCTCCAGGTATGGAATCCGCAGCATGGATTCGGGATAAAGCATCAGCCTTCCCATTACGAGAACCTGGACGGTACGAGATAACAAAGTTAAACTGATTTAAAAATGAGTTCCAACGAGCCTGACGAGGAGAAAGACATCTAGCGGATCTAAGGAACTCTAAATTGTGATGGTCAGTTAGCACTATGATCTGTTGTGCAGCTCCTTGCAGATGATGCCTCCATTCTTTGAAATCCGCAATAATAGCCAGCAATTCCTTGTCTCCCACGTCGTAATTCTTCTCTGCTGAGGTTAGTCTACGGGAAAAGAAAGCACAAGAATGTAGCAGACCCTTCTCTCCAGTTCTTTGGGAGAGAATAGCCCCCAAAGCATTATCAGAAGCATTCACCTCCACAATGAAAGAAAGTGTTGGATCTGGGTGTATCAACAGCGGTGCTGATGTGAAACAGATCTTAAGCCGATCAAAAGCTTCTTGAGCCTGTGATGACCATTTAAAGGGCTTTTCCTTCTTTGTCAAGGAAGTAATGGGATGGACAATATCAGAAAAATTTCGAATGAAGCGTCTGTAGAAATTTGCAAAACCAATAAAACGTTGGACCCCCTTAACGTTCTTGGGTACTGGCCAGTCAAGGATAGCCTGAATCTTACCAGATTCCATGTTCAGCCCCTGGGGAGAGATGATATAACCTAAGAAATGTATCTCAGAACGATGGAAATCGCATTTCTCCGGCTTAATATACAGATGGTTCTCTTTCAGACGTCTTAAAACAGTTTTGACATGTTCTTCATGTTCCTGTAGAGAGTCAGAAAAGATTAGTATATCGTCCAAATAGATCACCACAAACTGGTCCAACAAATCTCTGAAAATGTCATTAGCAAGGAGTTGAAACGTTGCAGGGGCGTTACAAAGCCCGAAGGGCATCACAAGATATTCAAAGTGTCCATATCGGCATCTGAATGCTGTCTTCCACTCATCCCCTGGACGATTACGCACCAAATTATAAGCCCCACGAAGATCCAGTTTAGAGAACACCTTAGCATGCTGACTCTTTCCAGTAATTCAGGAATCAGAGGCAAAGGGTAACGGTTTCGTACGGTTACCTGTTGTGAAATTGGATTCTGGGCTCCCCCGGTGGCCACTGGTGGAATTGAACTTGTGTGCATCATCCCCTCTGTTCACCTGCTCCCATCAGGATGTGGGAGTCGCTATATAACCTTGCTCCTCTGTCAGTTTCATGCCGGTCAACAATGTAATCAGAAGCCTTTCTGTGCATTTTCCTGCTACCAGACAACTCTCAGCTAAGTTGGACTTTTGTCCTTGTTTTGTTTTTGCTTTTTGTTCCAGTTCACAGCTGCTGTTTCGTTACTGTGTCTGGAAAGCTTTTGTGAGCGGAAATTGCCACTCTGGTGTTATGAGTTAATGCTAGAGTCTTAAAGTAATTTCTGGATGGTGTTTTGATAGGGTTTTCAGCTGACCATGAAAGTGCCCTTTCTGTCTTCCTGCTATCTAGTAAGCGGACCTCGATTTTGCTAAACCTATTTTCATACTACGTTTGTCATTTCATCTAAAATCACCGCCAATATTTGTGGGGGCCTCTGTCTGCCTTTTGGGGAAATTTCTCTAGAGGTGAGCCAGGACTGTATTTTTCCTCTGCCAGGATTAGTTAGTTCTCCAGCTGGCGCTGGGCATCTAGGGATAAAAAACGTAGGCATGCTACCCGGCCACTTCTAGTTGTGCGGCAGGTTTAGTTCATGGTCAGTATAGTTTCCATCTTCCAAGAGCTAGTTCTCATATATGCTGGGCTATGTTCTCTCGCCATTGAGAATCATGACAGTTTGATCGGCCCAAGAAGGGTTAAATTACTGGCTGAGAAAGGAGAGAAAAAAGAAGTCTGCTACAATTTTTTTTTTTTTTTTTTTTTTTCCTCTAGTTCTGAGTGTGCTCTTAATTGAATCACTTGCTAGTCTGCCTATACTGCAGCCTTCCTCTCTTTCTCTCCTTCTAATCCTTGAATGGCTCTGTGTTCACCTGTTTGAAATGGATCTTCAGAGTGTAGCTACAGGTTTGAATAATCTCGCCACAAAGGTACAAAATTTGCAAGATTTTGTTGTTCATGCACCTATGTCTGAGCCTAGAATTCCTTTGCCTGAATTCTTCTCGGGGAATAGATCTCACTTTCAAAATTTTAAAAATAATTGCAAATTGTTTTTGTCCCTGAAGTCTCGCTCTGCCGGAGACCCTGCACAGCAGGTCAGGATTGTAATTTCCTTGCTCCGGGGCGACCCTCAAGACTGGGCTTTTGCATTGGCACCAGGGGATCCTGCGTTGCTCAATGTGGATGCGTTTTTTCTGGCCTTGGGGTTGCTTTATGAGGAACCTCATTTAGAGCTTCAGGCAGAAAAGGCCTTGATGTCCCTATCTCAGGGGCAAGATGAAGCTGAAATATACTGCCAAAAATTCCGCAAATGGTCTGTGCTTACTCAGTGGAATGAGTGCGCCCTGGCGGCGATTTTCAGAGAAGGTCTCTCTGATGCCATTAAGGATGTTATGGTGGGGTTCCCTGTGCCTGCGGGTCTGAATGAGTCCATGACAATGGCTATTCAGATCGATAGGCGTCTGCGGGAGCGCAAACCTGTGCACCATTTGGCGGTGTCTACTGAGAAGACGCCAGAAAATATGCAATGTGATAGAATTCTGTCCAGAAGCGAACGGCAGAATTTTAGACGAAAAAATGGGTTGTGCTTCTATTGTGGTGATTCAACTCATGTTATATCAGCATGCTCTAAGCGTACTAAGAAGCCTGACAAGTCTGTTTCAATTAGCACTTTACAGTCTAAGTTTATTCTATCTGTGACCCTGATTTGTTCTTTGTCATCTATTACCGCGGACGCCTATGTCGACTCTGGCGCCGCTTTGAGTCTTATGGATTGGTCCTTTGCCAAACGCTATGGGTATGATTTGGAGCCATTGGAGGCTCCGATACCTCTGAAAGGGATTGACTCCACCCCATTGGCTAGTAATAAACCACAATACTGGACACAAGTGACTATGCGTGTTAATCCGGATCACCAGGAGGTTATTCGCTTTCTGGTGCTGTATAATCTACATGATGTTTTGGTGCTGGGATTGCCATGGCTGCAATCTCATAACCCAGTCCTCGACTGGAAAGCTATGTCTGTGTTGAGCTGGGGATGTAAAGGATCTCATGGGGACGTACCTTTGGTTTCCATTTCATCATCTATTCCCTCTGAGATTCCTGAATTCTTGTCTGACTTTCGTGACGTTTTTGAAGAACCCAAGCTTGGTTCACTACCTCCGCACCGGGAGTGCGATTGTGCCATAGACTTGATTCCGGGTAGTAAATACCCTAAGGGTCGTTTATTTAATCTGTCTGTGCCTGAACACGCTGCTATGCGAGAATATATAAAGGAGTCCTTGGAAAAGGGACATATTCGTCCTTCGTCATCTCCCTTAGGAGCCGGTTTTTTCTTTGTGTCTAAGAAAGATGGCTCTTTGAGGCCGTGTATTGATTATCGACTTTTGAATAATATCACGGTTAAATATCAATATCCGTTACCACTGCTTACTGATTTGTTTGCTCGTATAAAGGGGGCCAAGTGGTTCTCTAAGATAGATCTCCGTGGGGCGTATAATTTGGTGCGAATCAAGCAGGGGGATGAGTGGAAAACCGCATTTAATACGCCCGAGGGCCATTTTGAGTATTTGGTGATGCCTTTTGGTCTTTCAAATGCCCCTTCAGTCTTCCAGTCCTTTATGCATGACATTTTCCGCGATTATTTGGATAAATTTATGATTGTGTATCTGGATGATATTCTGATTTTTTCGGATGACTGGGACTCTCATGTCCAGCAGGTCAGGAGGGTTTTTCAGGTTTTGCGGTCTAATTCCTTGTGTGTGAAGGGTTCTAAGTGCGTTTTTGGGGTTCAAAAGATTTCCTTTTTGGGATACATTTTTTCCCCCTCCTCCATCGAGATGGATCCTGTCAAGGTTCAGGCTATTTGTGATTGGACGCAACCCTCTTCTCTTAAGAGTCTTCAGAAATTTTTGGGCTTTGCTAACTTTTATCGTCGATTTATTGCTGGTTTTTCTGATGTTGTTAAACCATTGACTGATTTGACTAAGAAGGGTGCTGATGTTGCTGATTGGTCCCCTGATGCTGTGGAGGCCTTTCGGGAGCTTAAGCGCCGCTTTTCTTCCGCCCCAGTGTTGCGTCAGCCTGATGTTGCTCTTCCTTTTCAGGTTGAGGTCGACGCTTCTGAAATCGGAGCTGGGGCGGTGTTGTCGCAGAGAAGTTCCGACTGCTCCGTGATGAGACCTTGTGCTTTTTTTTCCCGTAAATTTTCGCCCGCCGAGCGGAATTATGATATTGGGAATCGGGAGCTTTTGGCCATGAAGTGGGCTTTTGAGGAGTGGCGTCACTGGCTTGAGGGGGCCAGACATCAGGTGGTGGTATTGACTGACCACAAGAATTTAATTTACCTTGAGTCTGCCAGGCGCCTGAATCCTAGACAGGCGCGCTGGTCGTTGTTTTTCTCTCGGTTTAATTTTGTGGTGTCGTACCTACCGGGTTCTAAGAATGTTAAGGCGGATGCCCTTTCTAGGAGTTTTGAGCCTGACTCCCCTGGTAATTCTGAGCCCACAGGTATCCTTAAGGATGGAGTGATATTGTCTGCCGTTTCTCCAGACCTGCGGCGGGCCTTGCAGGAGTATCAGGCGGATAGACCTGATCGTTGCCCACCTGGTAGACTGTTTGTTCCTGATGATTGGACCAGTAGAGTCATCTCTGAGGTTCATTCTTCTGCGTTGGCAGGTCATCCTGGAATCTTTGGTACCAGGGATTTGGTGGCAAGGTCCTTCTGGTGGCCTTCCCTGTCACGAGATGTGCGAGGCTTTGTGCAGTCTTGTGACGTTTGTGCTCGGGCCAAGCCTTGTTGTTCTCGGGCTAGTGGATTGTTGTTGCCCTTGCCTGTCCCGAAGAGGCCTTGGACGCACATCTCGATGGATTTTATTTCGGATCTGCCTGTTTCTCAGAAGATGTCTGTCATCTGGGTGGTGTGTGACCGTTTCTCTAAGATGGTCCATCTGGTTCCCTTGCCTAAGTTGCCTTCTTCTTCCGAGTTGGTTCCTCTATTTTTTCAAAATGTTGTTCGTTTGCATGGTATTCCGGAGAATATCGTTTCTGACAGAGGGACCCAATTCGTGTCTAGATTTTGGCGGGCATTCTGTGCTAGGATGGGCATAGATTTGTCTTTTTCGTCTGCTTTCCATCCTCAGACTAATGGCCAGACCGAGCGGACTAATCAGACCTTGGAGACATATTTGAGATGTTTTGTGTCTGCGGATCAGGATGATTGGGTTGCTTTTTTGCCTTTGGCGGAGTTCGCCCTCAATAATCGGGCCAGCTCTGCCACCTTGGTGTCCCCGTTTTTCTGTAATTCGGGGTTTCATCCTCGATTTTCCTCCGGTCAAGTGGAATCTTCGGATTGTCCTGGAGTGGATGCTGTGGTGGAGAGGTTGCATCAGATTTGGGGGCAGGTGGTGGACAATTTGAAGTTGTCCCAGGAGAAGACTCAGCTTTTTGCCAACCGCCGTCGTCGTGTTGGTCCTCGGCTTTGTGTTGGGGACTTGGTGTGGTTGTCTTCTCGTTTTGTCCCTATGAGGGTTTCTTCTCCTAAGTTTAAGCCTTGGTTCATCGGCCCGTACAAGATATTGGAGATTCTTAACCCTGTGTCCTTCCGTTTGGACCTCCCTGCATCCTTTTCTATTCATAATGTTTTTCATCGGTCATTGTTGCGCAGGTATGAGGTACCGGTTGTGCCTTCCGTTGAGCCTCCTGCTCCAGTGTTGGTTGAGGGTGAGTTGGAGTACGTTGTGGAAAAGATCTTGGACTCTCGTGTTTCCAGACGGAGACTCCAGTATCTGGTTAAATGGAAGGGATACGGTCAGGAGGATAATTCTTGGGTCACTGCCTCTGATGTTCATGCTTCCGATCTTGTCCGTGCCTTTCATAGGGCTCATCCTGATCGCCCTGGTGGTTCTGGTGAGGGTTCGGTGCTCCCTCCTTGAGGGGGGGGGGGTACTGTTGTGAAATTGGATTCTGGGCTCCCCCGGTGGCCACTGGTGGAATTGAACTTGTGTGCATCATCCCCTCTGTTCACCTGCTCCCATCAGGATGTGGGAGTCGCTATATAACCTTGCTCCTCTGTCAGTTTCATGCCGGTCAACAATGTAATCAGAAGCCTTTCTGTGCATTTTCCTGCTACCAGACAACTCTCAGCTAAGTTGGACTTTTGTCCTTGTTTTGTTTTTGCTTTTTGTTCCAGTTCACAGCTGCTGTTTCGTTACTGTGTCTGGAAAGCTTTTGTGAGCGGAAATTGCCACTCTGGTGTTATGAGTTAATGCTAGAGTCTTAAAGTAATTTCTGGATGGTGTTTTGATAGGGTTTTCAGCTGACCATGAAAGTGCCCTTTCTGTCTTCCTGCTATCTAGTAAGCGGACCTCGATTTTGCTAAACCTATTTTCATACTACGTTTGTCATTTCATCTAAAATCACCGCCAATATTTGTGGGGGCCTCTGTCTGCCTTTTGGGGAAATTTCTCTAGAGGTGAGCCAGGACTGTATTTTTCCTCTGCCAGGATTAGTTAGTTCTCCGGCTGGCGCTGGGCATCTAGGGATAAAAAACGTAGGCATGCTACCCGGCCACTTCTAGTTGTGCGGCAGGTTTAGTTCATGGTCAGTATAGTTTCCATCTTCCAAGAGCTAGTTCTCATATATGCTGGGCTATGTTCTCTCGCCATTGAGAATCATGACAGTTACCTTATTGAGTTCCCGATAGTCAACACAGGGTCTCAGGGTCCCATCCTTCTTTTTTACAAAAAATATAGGTGCCCCTGCTGGTGAGGAAGAAGGACATATGATGCCTTTGGCCAGATTTTCATCAATATACTCTTTTAAGGCTTGAAGCTCAGGTGCCGCCAAAGGGTATACGTTACCAAAAGGAATGGCTGCCCCGGGAAGCAGCTCAATGGGACAGTCATAATGCCTGTGTGGAGGAAGCTGATCTGCATTCTTCTTGTCACAGATGTCAGAGAACTCTTTATAAGCTGGAGGTAAAGAAAATACCTGTATATGTGGTTCCGTAGCCGTGGACTCAGGGACAGCTTCTGTTAACGCTGAGTTGCTCCTTGTTGGGAAGATAATCTCCTTGGTCTCCCAGTTGATAATTCGGTTCTGAGAACGCAACCAAGGAATGCCTAAAATCACAGAAAAATGAGAAGAAGAAATTAGCAAGAAAGAAAGTTGCTCCTGATGATTAGGCTCCAACAAAATTTCAAGGGGTACGGTCTCCTGATCCACAGGCCCAGAGATTAAAGGTGACCCATCCACTGTTTCCATGGTAATTGGAGAGGCTCTTTGCTGAATTTTAATACCATGTTCCTTGGCAAATGCGATATCCATGAAATTGCCACCTGCACCAGAGTCAATCATAGCTGAACTGGAAATCCACTGTCCTGAACACAGGATCTTAATAGGGAGAGAACAGTGAGAGTTCTTCTCCTTCAGCTCCTTGGGGAGTGAAGTCATAGAAAGTGAATGGAATACAGCGCTTAAAGGCAGGCTACATTCAGAGATGTCAGATTCATCATCACAGTTGTCATACTCCCCTACTGCTGCTAGCACCTTGTTAGGCCGTCTAGGACACTTAGGACAATTGATCAAGAAGTGGTCAGACTGGCCGCAGTAGAAACATAGACTTTCACGAAGGCGATGCTCCCGGCGCTCATTGATCTCGCGCCTCTGAACGGAATCAATTTGCATGGGCACCTCCTCCACCTCCCGGGATGTTTTACCTGCAGGCTCTTTGGAAGGAAGGGAAAAGTTAGAAATACGGTTATATGCAGCAAACTTCTCCGGCCTATGCTCAGTAAGGCAAATGTCAATGCGCACACAATGCTGTATAAATGTCTCTAGCTCTTGTGGTAACTCAGAGGGGGCTAGTTCATCTTTTACAATACTAGACAGACCCCCTTTTAAAAATAGGCAATTGTGCATAACTGTCCCAATTGGTATCTACTGCTAATCTCCTGAATTCAGTAGCATACTCAATAACAGAACGTTTAGCCTGGCGTAAAGACAACAAAGCAGATTCAGCGGTTGCACGGCGATTAGGGTCATCAAACATTAATGCCATAGCGGCCAAGAAATCATCCAAGTTATTTAACCGTGGGTCACGAGACTCAATCATCGGATTCTCCCAGGCGAGCGCTCGTGCGGTCAGCAGCATTATTACACACAATACTTTGGATCTATCATTAGGAAAACGGTCAGCATGCACATCAAAATATAGCATACATTGATTCACAAAGCCACGAAATTTGTCGCGATCACCATTTAATCTGAATGGGGGCAACTTAGGTGGGCTAGCTGGTGGCGGTTGCCCAGAGGGTAAAGTCGCTTGTGCAGCTATTTGCGTGCTTATGTCCTGAAAAGCCCGTCCATACTGGGACTCTATGCCAGCAAGTTTGTTTTCCTGGACTGCCATGCGGGTGCTTAAGTCCTGTAAAGTCTGTCCAAACACTTGTTGATTGTGTTCAAAGCTTCCAAACTTCTTTTGCAGACCTTCCACATCTTTCTGCAGTGATCTAATTATGGAAAACACCTGCTCTAATCTGCTTTCTTCAGTCATTGTTCCAGCAGTCTCCTCTTTTCTGGCTAGAGTATCCTGTAATAAATATAGGGGATAACTCAGGAGACTCTTTGCATGTAACAAGACAACTACAGGACACAGTTTTATAAGTGGTAAAGTCTATATTATCACACGGTGATTCAAACAGGTGCAGAGAGAAACTCAAGTCCACAAAACTTGGTGTAAATATTAAACGCAGCTTAGCAGTCTATAGGAAACTTCAGAGGAAAATGCAATCACGCAGAAAGTCTATGAAGCACAATTATTCTTGAGGATACTTGACACGAATAAGTCCTTGCTTAGTCCAAAACACAGATAGATATGCTTATAAGGTAGTTCAAATAATATCTTAGCGAAACCAGGGAGGCCTGGTTAATAGTCTCAGGTTCTTACAGAGCAGAAACAGCTTACATGTCCAGCAAATGCACATGGAAGTAAACACGAGCAGCAGATTAAGGAGGATTTCTGGAAACTGGTGTATGCAGCAGGAACTCAGAGCAGAGTAGCAGGATCACCACACAGGTTCACAGGAGCAGGTATATACCCAGGGAGTCACCAGAGGTCAGGAGCTGGATGCAAGGCAGAATACTCTAGCACAGACTGAAGGCTGGGGTGGAGTTTTATAGCAGGAAGACATAGTGCACATGAGACCAAAGATACCATCTTGGAAAAGGGCAGTAATGCATAAAAGGTAAAAAAAGTTCAGAGTCCTGACAATCTGGTGACCGCCTGTCTCCTCCATCATCAGTATCTGGTGACCGCCTGTCACCTCCATCATCAGTATCTGGTGACCGCCTGTTGCCTCCATCATCAGTATCTGGTGACCGCCCATTGCCTCCATCATCAGTATCTGGTGACCACCCATCGCCTCCATCATAAGTAACTGTTGACAGCCTGTCGCCTCCATCATCAGTATCTAGACACCACCAGTCGCCTCCACCATATGTAACTGGTGACCGCCCATCTCCTAAATCTTCAGTATCTTGTGATCACCCATCGCCTCTGGAGCACCCCCAGATGCAGGGCCGTGGGGTACTGTTGTGTCTGTTTCTGATGTTCTTTCCCACAACTTATATCTGTTCTGATGTTCTTCTCCGTCCCCCAGATGATATGGCTAGGACGCACCCGTATGACGGGGAGGCCTGGAGTTCTTCCGGGACCCTAGTGACGCTCCTCTCCCACAGTTGCCCCTATGTCTGCTTAGGTGATTTAGGTGAGACAGCCAACCTATAATTAACTGTCCTGCCTCTGTTTGAAGTAATGCTTGGAGCCCAATACTTCCTCGGCGTTCCGGCTACGCGCCTCAGTAGGATGTTGCCTCGATCTTACGGCACGACTCCTACTGGTGTTATCTCCTTTTTGCTTTGATCTCGTTTCTCTCTCTTCACAATAAACCTCGCTTCTTGTCCTTTCTTGAGATACCGCCACGATGTAGTGCAGGCGCGGTTCCTTAACGTTCTGTCCTGTTCGCTAGGCCTCTGTCAGGATCCCACCCCTGACAGGGACCCCCCCCTGAATCTTCCCCTGCAACACCCTCTGCCGCAGGATGTTGCCTGGTTCCAACCCAGTCAGCTTCTGTCTAACTTTCTATCCAACCCCCAGTTTTGCCAGATTGTGAGGAGTGGCCTAATACATAACCTAGTGGCCTAACCCTTTGCTCCCCCTGGAGGCCAGACTGTGAAGTGTATTGGTGTCTGTGATACCTGGTCAGGTGAACTCCTTAAGTGCCATCTGACGTACCATCACTCCCCTTAGCGGCGGAGCGTCAGTACTGCAAGGACCAGGACTCTGGGGCGCTGCACCTCCATCATCAGTATCTTGGGACCACCAGTCGACTCCATCATCAGTATCTTGGGACCACCAGTCGCCTCCACCATATGTAACTGGTGACCACCCATCTCCTAAATCTTCAGTATCCATCCATCATCAGTATATAATGACAGTCCATCGCCTCCATCATCAGTACCTGCTGAATGCCTGTCTTTTCCATCATCAGTACCTGGTGAATGCCTGTCTTTTCCATCATCAGTATCTGGTGACCACCTGTCACCTCTATCACTTGTACACCGGCTATGGAGGATCTCGGCAGGAGGTTGTGCCAAGCATGTAGGAGACCCAATCCCAGATCTCGTTTGTATGAGGCTTGTGCAGATGCTTCTGTCTCTTCATGTGATCCCAGACACATGAGATGATGTGAGATCAGGGCTCTGTGGGGTCGGATCATCCCCTTCAGGACTTTTATTTCTTAAAGACACAGGTTGAATGTTCGGGATTGCTGTCCGACTGCAGAATACATTTGGAGCAGATCAGATGCCTCCTGATGGTATCATATGATGGAGAAGCACAGGGGCTTCTCACAAAATTAGAAGATCATCAAAAAGTGAAATTATTTCAGTTCTTCAATACAGAAAGTGAATCTCCTATATTCTATAGAGTCATTACACACAGAGTGATCTAGTTCATGTGTTTATTTCTGTTAATGTTGATGATTATGGCTTACAGACAATGAAAACCCAAAAGTCATTATCGCAGTAAATTAGAATAATTAACAAAAAAAACACCTGCAAAGGCTCCTAAGTGTTTATAAAGGTCCTTAGTCTGTTTCAGTAGCTCCACAATCATGGGGAAGACTGCTGACCTGACAGATGTCCAGAAGGCATCACTGGCACACTCCACAAGGAGGGGAAGCCACAAAAGGTCATTGCTAAAGAAGCCAGCTGTTCACAGAGTGCTGTATCCAAGAATATTAATGGAGAGTGGAGTGGAAGAAAACTGGGTTAACTGGGTTAAGAAAAAACCATTCAGAAATGCGGGGAAGATTCACAAGGAGTGGACTGCTGCTGGAGTCATTGCTTCACCACACACAGACATCTCCAGGACATGGGCTACAAGTGTCGCATTCCTTGTTTCAAGCCAATCATGACCAATAGACAACACCAGAAGCCTCTTACCGGGGCCAAGGAGAAGAAGATCTGGACTGTTGTCAGTGGTCCAAGGTCTCAGAGTCTGGAGGAAGAGTGGAGAGGCCACAATCCAAGCTGCTGGAGGTCTGGTGTGAAGTTTCCACAATCAGTGATGGTTTGGGGAGCCATGTCATCTGCTGGTGTAGGTCCACTGTGTTTTATCAAGACTAAAGTCAGCACAGCCGTCTACCAGGACATTTTAGAGCACTTCATGCTTCCCTCTGCTGACAAGCTTTTTGGAGATGGAAATGTCATTCTCCAGCAGGACTTGGCCCCTGTCCACACTGCCAAATGTACCAATACCTGGTGTAAAAACAACAGTATCACTGGGCTTGATTGGCAGCAAACTCGCCTGACCTTAACCCCATAGAGAATCTATGGAGTATTGTCAACAGGAAGATGAGACACCAGACCCAACAATACAGACGAGCTGAAGGCTGCTATCAAAGCAACCTGGGCTTCCATAACCCCTCAGCAGTGCCACAGGCTGATCGCCTCCATGCCACGCCGCAATGATGCAGTAATTGATGCAAAAGGACCAAGTATTGAGGGCATTTACTGAACATACATTTCAGTAGGACGACATTTCAGTTTTTAAAATCATTTTTCAAGCTGGTGTTATAAAGTATTCTAATTTACTGAGATAATGACTTTTGGGTTTTCATTGGCTGTAAGCCATAATCATCAACATTAACAGAAATAAACACGTGAAATAGATCACTCTGTGTGTAATGACTCTATAGAATATAGGAGATTCACTTTTTGTATTGAATAACTGAAATAAATTCACTTTGTGATGATATTATAATTTTGTGAGAAGCACCTGTATCTGCCTGGATTTCTTGACCAAATGCAGTCCCAAACTTGCGAGACCCTCCACTATGTTTCACTGTTGCTTGACGTCAGTCATTGTTGTGCTGCTCTCCAGCGCTTCTGTTACAAATATTTCAAATGTTTCTCCTGAGATTATGAATTACTTTTTTTATTTTTGGGCCTCCATATCTTATATTTTTTTGGCATAGTTGAGTCGCTTGGCCTTAGTCCCATACTGAAGTTCTGGCTTTTTAGCCACAATTCTCCCACTTCCGGCCAGACTTCTCTGAGCAGAATATGAGCTTGTGCCCACTGGTTGCTGCCAGTTCTGGATTGAAGGCTCTGTTGGGCTTATTTCAGTTTCATAGGGAAGTAACATGATGTGTCGCGTCTGCTGCACAAAGGTTTCTTGGCCGATCACTGCTTCTACGGTCCTCAACATTGCCCAGTTCTTCATGCGTCTTGGAAGGAGCTGGAATAGCTCATCATGATGCTGATGCGGTATAACTACAGGAGGATGTGCGCCACTATGTGCAGGTGACAAGAGAGGTCCCAGGAAATATTGGTTTTATATATTTGCCTTTTGTTCATTCATTTTGCATTTTTTAATTGATAAAAATAAATGCTTAACACTTCTAAGTTTGACATGTCTTTCATCGCCTGCACAGGTTTCCATGGTGGACCACTAAGTCTACGGGTTGACCTGCACATCGTAAATCCGTCTGCTTTAAAATCTTTGCCTGGAAGAGACCCTGATGATGCAGTCTAACTACCTTGAGTCTTATTGCTCTGTTCATGCATGTAGGATAGCTGCGGAGACACCATCACGTGTTTCTCAATGCTGAGAAACACGTGATGGTGTCTCCGCAGCTATCCTACATGCATTTGCATATTTCCCATAAGGGATGGGGGCAGTGTTCTGGATCACTGCGTTGAGAAACACGTGATGGTGTATCTGCGGTGTTGGATGTTTTGGTCTCCCCGAGGCCAATCATCTGTTCCTTTATTGCTCTGTTCAGTCTTGCCATCGTCTATGACCTGTGACATGAAACTTTCTTCCACAACCTCACCCTTGTCGCAGAGTTTGGATGTTAATGGCTTATTTCAACCTTCATATGAGAATGATGATCTTTATCTTCTAACCTGTCTAGAATAAGTGGTGAATCATATATACAACTACAATCCGGCAAAATCCCTGACTTTGTGCAAGTGATGTAGGCAAAAGTAGGTGACACCAAATATTACTGGGGTTTATATTTCTCTTTCAGCCACTTTGCGTTTTCTCAACTGATAAAGAGGAAACTATTTAGTCTTCTATTTCTTACTTTCCAGCATTTTTTAACAACTGCCTAACACGTTTGCACAGTACAATATGGTGAATGTTATATATATTTCTCCTTCTCTTACGGGGGCTGTAGCGACTGCTTGCTCATAGTGCTGTATAAATCAGGGGGTCTCCCTAGTGGACGGCCCCTTACTGGTTATGTTGTCACTATGCACTGACATGAGGTCCATCCTGTGGGATCGGTGATGCAGCAGAGCACCATGGTGTTGGACATGTTACATTGGACCTCATTTCCTTTCCCACCGGTGGCTCCTTGCTTTCCGCACAGCACATTGGACATGACGTCTGTTCACACATCAGCTTCTCTCCCGGTGGAATTTTCCAGACCTGGCTTTTAGCTGACAGTACATGGAAGCTCACATTTCATCATAATCTTGGATCAGCAGCGGCCGGAGCTTGGAGCCTCTGGTAGGTGAACATGCGGCTCCCAGATTTTCTCAGTCTAAATATAAAATGTGAAGGGGATGGAAAGAGTGAAAGCAGCGGTGACATGAAGGTGACCGGTGCCCGGGGTGCCGCAAATTCCTGGCCTTATCCCTGTCCATCACTCGGCGACACCTGCTTCATTCCTGTCACCCTGGCACGCGGCCCAGTACACGATGAGGCAGAGGTCCAGTCCTGACAGAATGAGGCAGAGGACCGACCGGTCCTGACAGGATGAGGCAGAGGACTGACCGGTCCTGACAGGAAGAGGCAGAGGACCGACCAGTCCTGACAGGATGAGGCAGAGGACCGACCGGTCCTGACAGGAAGAGGCAGAGGACCGACCAGTCCTGACAGGATGAGGCAGAGGACCGACCGGTCCTGACAGGATGAGGCAGAGGACCGACCGGTCCTGACAGGATGAGGCAGAGGACCGACCTGTCCTGACAGGATGAGGCAGAGGACCGACCGGTCCTGACAGAATGAGGCAGAGGACTGACCGGTCCTGACAGGATGAGGCAGAGGACCGACCAGTGCTGACAGGATGAGGCAGAGGACTGACCGGTCCTGACAGGATGAGGCAGAGGACCGGTCCTGACAGGATGAGGCAGATGACCGACCAGTCCTGACAGGATGAGGCAGAGGACCGACCAGTCCTGACAGGATGAGGCAGAGGACCGACCGGTCCTGAAACGATGAGGCGGTCCTGACAGTCAGCCATTCCTGCTGGAAGAGAGGACATCCTCGGTTGTGCAGAGTTGGTGGCTCAATGTGCAGATGGCAACTTAGTAATTCCCAGAACAGGTCAATGGCTGCCACCGGTCTTAGTGGTTTTGTTTTTGGCCACCTTGTCAATGTCCATTTTACCGACAGTATATAAAACTCCAGACATGGAGCCTTTGTGGCATCTCGTGTAATGCAGACATGTGCACAGATAAGTGCACGGACGCCGTGTGCTCTCGTAAGTGGGTCGGAACGTCACTAGTTTAATAGGCTGTGTTAGAAGTGTTCAGCAGAGCTTAGTGCAACTTCCTTCATTAACATCTGTGAGTGGCATAATGAGTGGCATGATGAGCCACCTGATGAGCGGTATGATGAGGCGTATAATGAGTAGTGATGAGCGAATATACTCGTTACTCGAGATTTCCCAAGCAGGCTCGGATGACCTCCGAGTATTTGTTAGTGTTTGGAGATTTAGTTTTCATCACGGCAGCTGAATGATTTACAGCTATTAGCCAGACTGATTACATGTGGGGATTCCCTAGCAACCAGGCAACCCCCACATGTACTTATGCTGGCTAACAGATGTAAATCATTCAGCTGCGGCGATGAAAACTAAATTTCAGAGCCTGCTCTCTCCTCCCGGCGTTCTGCAGCAGCCTCTCGGTGCTGTAGAATAAGCTGCAGGCGCAGATTGGGATCGCTTGTTCCCAGCCGTTGTAAGTCCATTTGCAAAGTACAGTCCATAGGCTCCTCAGCACTGGCATTGCTGACACTTCCATCAGGTATCTCCGGTGCAAGAGCTGGCATTGCTGGGTCTCTCTGAGGTGGACTCTCTCCTTGCCCAGATGTTCCAGCACTTTGCTCTATGTCCTGCTCGACCAAGGCGCGTATCAGCAGTTCCCTGGATCTGTCGGCCGTCTCTATTCCTCTCTGCTCACAGAGGTCGGTCAGAGCCTCTTTGCTCTGCTTCTTGTACTGGGCTGCCATATCGATGAACAGCCTTTGCCAAATAAAAGATAGAAAAGAAAAACGTGGAGGGGAAACTGTTTGCAAGTATGTCTAAAGGTACCTTCACACTGAACAAATTAACAACGATATCGCTAGTGATCCGTGACGTTGCAGCGTCCTGGATAGCGATATCGTTGGGTTTGACACGCAGCAGCGATCAGGATCCTGCTGTGACATCGTTGGTCGGAGCTAGAAGGCCAGCACCTTATTTCGTCGCTGGTTCACCCGCTGACATCGCTGGATCGGTGTGTGTGACGCCGATTCAGCTATGTCTTCACTGGTAACCAGGGTAAACATGGGGTTACTAAGCGCAGGGCCGCGCTTAGTAACCCGATATTTACCCTGGTTACCAGTGTAAATGTAAAAAAACCCAAACACTACATACTTACATTCCGATGTCTGTCGTGTCCCCCGGCGTTCTGCTTCCCTGCACTGTGTCAGCGCCAGCCGGCCGTAAAGCAGAGCACAGCGGTGACGTCACCGCTCTGCTTTACGGCCGGCGCTTACAGTGCAGGGAAGCAGAACGCCGGGGGGACGCGACAGACACGGAATGTAAGTATGTAGTGTTTGGTTTTTTTTTACATTTACACTGATAAGCAGGGTAAACATCGGGTTACTAAGCGCGGCCCTGCACTTAGTAACCCGATGTTTACCCTGGTTACCCGGGGACTTCGGCATCGTTGGTCGCTGGAGAGCTGTCTGTGTGACAGCTCTCCAGCGACCACACAGCGACGCTGCAGCGATCGGCATCGTTGTCTAGATCGCTGCAGCGTCGCTAAATGTGACGGTACCTTTAGTAAGCACTGAGTTGAACCTTGTAGCTGGAGCACTCCTCGCAAGGATAACAATTCTTTAGTACAGGGAGTAATTGCTTAAACCATGCACTAATGCTCTAATAGAAATAATTCTATCCCACCGCTCTGCCACCAATTGTCATGTACCCACTTCTCGGCATGCAACTTGGGGTTGTGTCTGCAAGGGTTAATCTATCTCCCCTCTCTCAGTCCTGCATTCAACCTCTGTCCTATGCTGTAATGGGAGCATAAATCACACACTGACCCAGGCCACACACCCGCTCATACACGCTGCCACCACTCACCGAATACACGGGCGATGAGTCCCGGAAATATTACTACTACTGTCTGCCAATCATAAGGCTCACACAGTTTAAGGCTATGGAATCTTTAGAACATACGATGTTCAACTTGTTAAAGTTTTATGCTTTAATACAAAAGGTACAGTTCTTACAATAAAAAGGGTATAAAAATATGGTAATAAAAAGTGACATACAAATATGCAAAACAGTTATAAAAATAAATAGGAGAAAACGTACAGAAATACCTGCTTTCTGGTCCCTGAGGGGGGGACAAATATGGAATGGCACACATCAGCTTGGCTGCCCTCAATCTGTGAACACCCCCTTTGTGTGTAGGTCTAATTTATAGAGTCACCCTGGAGGTCAAATTTCTAGACCAGTCTCTTATGGTAGTATTTATAATTGCTTGTTTGTCACTGGGCCGTGAACACTCCACCAATGAATATATTATTTCCTCTGAGATTCCCTGTGTAAAAGTTTCTCACGGATAGATAGTGTCAGGCTGTAACTGACATCTCTCTTCAAAAGAGCCAAAGGTGTGAAACGCTTCCCCTTCTTCCTGGTTCTTAGCCAGGTCCCCTGGCGAGATTGGAGACAGTAGACTGCTTTCTCAGGATAATATATACTGTGACCCCTGTGAGACGTGCAGTCTCAGGACACATGTTAGATTACTGCTAGTCACACATGTATACCTATACATATTTCACTACACTAAGACTCTACACCGATCGCTGGTTCTTCAGTCACAAAGACACTACACCAATCACTGGCTCCTGCAGTCATGGGAATCACGGATACACTACACCAATCGCAGGCTCCTGCAGTCATGGGAATCACAGAGACACTACACCAATCGGTGGCTCCTGCAGTCATGGGAATCACAGAGACACTACACCAATCGCTGGCTCCTGCAGCATGGAAATCACGGTGACACTACACCAATCGCTGGCTCCTGCAGTCATGGGAATCACGGAGACACTACACTGATCGCTGGCTCCTGCAGTCATGGGAATCACGGAGACATTACACAGATCGCTGGCTCCTGCAGTCATGGGAATCACGGCGACACTACACCGATCGCTGGCTCCTGCAGTCATGGGAATCACTGCGACACTTCACCGATCGCTGGCTCCTGCAGTCATGGGAATCACGGAGACATTACACAGATCGCTGGCTCCTGCAGTCATGGGAATCACGGAGACATTACACCGATCGCTGGCTCCTGCAGTCATGGGAATCATGGAGACATTACACCCATCGCTGGCTCCTGCAGTCATGGGAATCACAGAGACACTACACCAATCGCTGGCTCCTGCAGTCATGGGAATTACTGCGACACTACACCGATCGCTGGCTCCTGCAGTCATGGGAATCACGGCGACCCTACACCGATCGCTGGCTCCTACAGTCATGGGAATTACTGCGACACTACACTGATCGCTGGCTCCTGCAGTCATGGGAATCACGGAGACATTACACCGATCGCTGGCTCCTACAGTCATGGGAATCACGGAGACATTACACCGATCGCTGGCTCCTGCAGTCATGTGAATCACAGAGACACTACACCGATCGCTGGCTCCTGCAGTCATGGGAATCACGGCGACACTACACCGATCGCTGGCTCCTGCAGTCATGGGAATCACGGCGACACTACACCGATCGCTGGCTCCTGCAGTCATGGGAATCACTGCGACACTTCACCGATCGCTGGCTCCTGCAGTCATGGGAATCACGGAGACATTACACCGATCGCTGGCTCCTGCAGTCATGTGAATCACGGAGACACTACACCGATCGCTGGCTCCTGCAGTCATGGGAATCACGGCGACACTACACCGATCGCTGGCTCCTGCAGTCATGGGAATCACTGCGACACTTCACCGATCGCTGGCTCCTGCAGTCATGGGAATCACGGAGACATTACACCGATCGCTGGCTCCTGCAGTCATGTGAATCACGGAGACACTACACCGATCGCTGGCTCCTGCAGTCATGGGAATCACGGCGACACTACACCGATCGCTGGCTCCTGCAGTCATGGGAATCACTGCGACACTTCACCGATCGCTGGCTCCTGCAGTCATGGGAATCACGGAGACATTACACCGATCGCTGGCTCCTACAGTCATGGGAATCACGGAGACATTACACCGATCGCTGGCTCCTACAGTCATGGGAATCAAAGAGATATTACACCGATCGCTGGCTCCTGCAGTCATGGGAATCACGGAGACATTACACCGATCGCTGGCTCCTACAGTCATGGGAATCACGGAGACACTACACCGATCGCTGGCTCCTGCAGTCATGGGAATTACTGCGACACTACACCGATCGCTGGCTCCTGCAGTCATGGGAATCACAGAGACACTACACCGATCGCTGGCTCCTACAGTCATGGGAATCACGGAGACACTACACCGATCGCTGGCTCCTGCAGTCATGGGAATCACGGAGACACTACACCAATCGCTGGCTCCTACAGTCATGGGAATCACGGAGACACTTCACCGATCGCTGGCTCCTGCAGTCATGGGAATCACAGAGACATTACACCGATCGCTGGCTCCTGCAGTCATGGGAATCACGGAGACACTTCACCGATCGCTGGCTCCTGCAGTCATGTGAATCACGGAGACACTACACCGATCGCTGGCTCCTGCAGTCATGGGAATTACTGCGACACTACACCGATCGCTGGCTCCTGCAGCATGGAAATCACGGTGACACTACACCGATCGCTGGCTCCTGCAGTCATGGGAATCACGGAGACATTACACAGATCGCTGGCTCCTGCAGTCATGGGAATCACGGAGACACTACACCGATCGCTGGCTCCTGCAGTCATGGGAATCACGGAGACATTACACAGATCGCTGGCTCCTGCAGTCATGGGAATCACGGAGACACTACACCGATCGCTGGCTCCTGCAGTCATGGGAATCACTGTACTATTTTATGAACTGAAATGAAATCTGCGTTCATGTTTTTGACATCATCCACAGATGATTTATAGCACAGAAATGACTAGGGAGTTTCCCTGGGGAAGGTGTCTGGAGAGTCTGCAGCCTCGGCCATCACACTCCGAATCCACTGTCATTTGCCGCGGCAAATTTTAGGCCACGCCTCTGACCACACCCATTCATAATTAGTCACACCCATATCCACGTCCCAACCACACCCATTTAGCACTGCTCATCACACTGTTTCATATACAATAATTATAAACAAAAAAATATAGCCACACAGTGCCCCATGCTGTATAATGGCCACACATGATGCTCCATACTGTTTGATGACCACACATGACGCTCCATACTGTATAATGAACACACATGATGCTCCATACTGTATAATGACCGCACATGATGCTCCATACTGTATAATGGCTGCACATGATGCTCCATACTGTATAATGGCCACACAGTGCTCCATACTGTATAATGGCCACACAGTGCTCCATACTGTATACTGGCTGCACATGATGCTCCATACTGTATAATGACCGCACATGATGCTCCATACTGTATAATGACCGCACATGATGCTCCATACTGTATAATGGCTGCACATGATGCTCCATACTGTATAATGGCCACACAGTGCTCCATACTGTATAATGGCCACACAGTGCTCCATACTGTATAATGACCGCACATGATGCTCCATACTGTATACTGGCTGCACATGATGCTCCATACTGTATAATGACTGCACATGATGCTCCATACTGTATGATGACCACACATGACGCTCCATACTGTATAATGAACACACATGATGCTCCATACTGTATAATGACCGCACATGATGCTCCATACTGTATAATGGCTGCACATGATGCTCCATACTGTATAATGGCCACACAGTGCTCCATACTGTATAATGGCCACACAGTGCTCCATACTGTATAATGACTGCACATGATGCTCCATACTGTATACTGGCTGCACATGATGCTCCATACTGTATAATGACCGCACATGATGCTCCATACTGTATAATGACCGCACATGCTGCTCCATACTGTATAATGGCTGCACATGATGCTCCATACTGTATAATGGCCGCACAGTGCTCCATACTGTATAATGGCCACACAGTGCTCCATACTGTATAATGACTGCACATGATGCTCCATACTGTATACTGGCTGCACATGATGCTCCATACTGTATAATGACCGCACATGATGCTCCATACTGTATGACTGCACATGATGCTCCATACTGTATACTGGCTGCACATGATGCTCCATACTGTATAATGACTGCACATGATGCTCCATACTGTATAATGACTGCACATGATGCTCCATACTGTATACTGGCTGCACATGATGCTCCATACTGTATAATGACTGCACATGATGCTCCATACTGTATAATGACTGCAAATGATGCTCCATACTGTATACTGGCTGCACATGATGCTCCATACTGTATAATGACTGCACATGATGCTCCATACTGTATAATGACTGCCCATGATGCTCCATACTGTATAATGGCCACACAGTTCTCCATACTGTATAATGATCCCACATGATGCTTAATACTGTATAATGACCCCCCTCCTGTATGCATGGCTCATATTCCCCCCCTCCTGTATGCATGGCTCATATTTCCCCCCCGTATGCATGGCTCATATTCCCCCCCTCCTGTATGCATGGCTCATATTCCCCCCTGTATGCATGGCTCATTGTTATGATCCGGTGGTAGGATCTCAAAACTGACCTGACACATATGAGCAGAATATAGGACAAGTTCTGGGGAGGTGGAAGCTATACTGACCGCAATCCTGATCCTCTCCACACACACTAAAGGCAGCCGTGGAGCGTTACTAAAATCCTAGACGCCTCGTTCACAGCCTGAGAAACTGACTACCCCTAGAGAGAAAGCAAAGACCTCACTTCCCTCAGAGAAATAACCCCAAAGTTTTAGTCAGCCCCCCACAAATAATAACGGTGAGTCAAGGGGAAAAGACAAACGTAGAAATGAAATAGGTTTAGCAAATGAGGCCCGCTAACACTAGATAGACTGAAAATAGATAGGAGTCTGTGCGGTCAGTACAAAAACTATCAAAAATAAACCACGCAGAGAATACAAGAACCCCCACACCGACTCACGATGTGAGGGGCGCACTCTGCACCCCAGAACTAACCAGCAAGCGAAAAATCACATATAAGCAAGCTGGACTGAACTCATCATATACAGAGAAACGTTTTCAAGGAAATAATGAGCAAAATGAACAAACAAACTTAGCTTCTTCAGCAGGAGACTTGTCACAAGGAATATTCAGGAGCTCTCAGAAACAGGACTGAATACACCGACAGCAGGCAACAAATGAAGGGCCAGGTGAATTAAATAGGCCCAGCATAGCAGGAAATTAAGCAGCTGAGCCCAGCCATATCGCTAAAGGCCACCAGAGGGAGCCCCAGAACAAACTCACACAGTACTGCTCATGACCACAGGAGGGAGCCCGAGAACGGAATTCACAACAGTACCCCCCCCTTGAGAAGGGGTCACCGAACCCTCACCAGAGCTCCCAGGCCGATCAGGACGAGCCGAATGAAAGGCACGAACCAAATCGGCCGCATGGACATCGGAGGCGACAACCCAGGAATTATCCTCCTGACCATAGCCCTTCCATTTAACTAAGTACTGAAGCTTCCGTCTCAAAATACGAGAATCCAAGATCTTCTCCACCACATACTCCAACTCCCCCTCGACCAACACTGGAGCAGGAGGGTCAACAGAAGGGACCACAGGCACCACGTATCTCCGCAACAATGACCTATGGAACACATTATGAATGGCAAACGATGCCGGGAGGTCTAAACGAAATGACACAGGGTTGAGGATTTCCAAAATCTTATAAGGACCGATGAAACGAGGCTTGAACTTAGGAGAGGAAACCTTCATCGGGACATAACGAGAAGACAACCATACCAAATCCCCCACACGAAGTCGGGGACCCACACAGCAATGGCGGTTAGCAAAGCGCTGAGCTTTCTCCTGCGACAACGTCAAATTGTCCACCACATGGTTCCAAATCTGCTGCAACCTATCTACCACAGAATCCACCCCAGGACAGTCAGAGGGCTCAACCTGACCCGAGGAAAAACGAGGATGAAACCCAGAATTGCAAAAGAACGGTGAAACCAAAGTAGCAGAACAAGCCCGATTATTGAGGGTGAACTCGGCCAATGGCAGAAAAGTCACCCAATCATCCTGATCAGCAGAAACAAAACATCTCAAATAAGTTTCCAAGGTCTGATTAGTTCGTTCGGTTTGGCCATTCGTCTGAGGATGGAAGGCCGATGAAAAAGACAATTCAATGCCCATCTTAGCACAAAAGGACCGCCAAAATCTGGACACAAACTGGGATCCTCTGTCAGACACAAAGTTCTCCGGAATACCATGTAAACGAAGCACATTCTAAAAAAATAGTGGCACCAAATCGGAGGAGGAAGGTAGCTTAGGCAAGGGTACCAAATGGACCATTTTAGAAAAACGATCACAAACCACCCAGATGACAGACATCCTCTGAGAGACAGGAAGATCCGAAATAAAATCCATGGAAATATGCGTCCAAGGCCTCTTCGGGACAGGCAAAGGCAAAAGCAATCCACTGGCACGAGAACAGCAAGGCTTAGCCCGAGCACAAATCCCACAGGACTGCACAAAGGAACGCACATCCCGCGACAAGGAAGGCCACCAAAAGGACCTCGCCACCAAATCCCTGGTACCAAATTTCCCAGGATGACCCGCCAACACTGAAGAATGAACCTCAGAAATAACTCTACTGGTCCATCTGTCCGGGACAAACAGTCTCTCCGGAGGACAACGGTCAGGTCTATTGGCCTGAAACTCCTGCAACACCCGTTGCAGATCAGGAGAGATGGCAGACAAAATCACCCCCTCTTTGAGGACACCAGTCAGTTCAGAAACTTCCGGGGAGTCAAGTACAAAACTCCTAGAAAGGGCATCAGCCTTCAAGTTTTTCGAACCCGGAAGATATGAAACCACAAAATGGAAACGAGAGAAAAACAGCGACCATCAAGCCTGTCTCGGATTCAACCGTTTGGCAGACTCGAGATAAGTCAAATTCTTGTGATCAGTCAAGACCACCACACGATGCTTGGCTCCCTCAAGCCAATGTCGCCACTCCTCAAATGCCCACTTCATTGCTAACAACTCACGATTACCGACATCATAATTCCGCTCGGCAGGCGAAAACCTTCTTGAAAAGAAAGCACATGGTCTCATCACAGAGCCATCAGAGCTTCTCTGCGACAAGACAGCCCCTGCTCCAATCTCAGAAGCATCAACCTCGACCTGAAAGGGAAGAGAGACATCGGGCTGGCGCAAGATAGGAGCCGAAGAAAACCGACGTTTCAGCTCCTGAAAGGCCTCCACGGCCGCAGGAGACCAATTCGTCACATCAGAACCCTTCTTGGTCAAATCCGTCAAAGGCTTAACCACGCCAGAAAAATTATTGATGAAGCGACGGTAAAAATTAGCAAAACTCAAGAACTTCTGAAGACTCTTCACAGATGTAGGTTGAGTCCAGTCATGAATAGCCTGGACCTTGACTGGATCCATCTCAATAGTAGAAGGAGAAAAAATAAAGCCCAAAAAGGAAATTTTCTGGACTCCGAAGAGACATTTAGAGCCCTTCACAAACAAGGCATTGGCACGCAGGACCTGAAATACCATCCTGACCTGCTTCACATGAGACTCCCAATCATCAGAAAAGACCAAAATATCATCCAGGTACACAATCATAAATCTATCCAGATACTCTCGGAAGATGTCGTGCGTGAAGGACTGAAACACCGACACCGAGGGGGCATTAGAACGCCCAAAAGGCATCACCAAGTACTCAAAATGGCCTTCGGGCGTATTAAATGCTGTTTTCCATTCATCGCCCTGCATTATGCGCACAGGATTATACGCTCCTCGAAGATCTATCTTGGTGAACCAACTGGCCCCCCTAATCCGGGCAAACAGATCGGACAACAGTGGCAAGGGGTACTGAAATTTGACCGTGATGTTATTTAGAAGGCGATAATCTATACAGGGTCTCAGAGAACCATCCTTCTTGGCCACAAAAAAGAACCCCGCACCCAACGGGGATGAGGACGGGCGAATATGCCCCTTCTCCAAGGACTCCTTTATATAACTCCGCATAGCGGCATGTTCTGGTACAGATAAATTAAAAAGTCGTCCCTTAGGGTACTTACTACCAGGAATCAGATTTATAGCACAATCACAATCCCTATGAGAAGGTAGGGCACTGGATTTGGGCTCATCAAATACATCCTGGTAGTCCGACAAAAATTCAGGGACTTCAGAAGGAATAGAAGAAGCAATTGACACCAAAGGGGCATCGCCATGAATTCCCTGGCAACCCCAACTTGACACAGACATTTCTTTCCAATCCAGGACTGGATTATGAGCCTGCAGCCATGGCAGACCCAACACGACAACATCATGCAAATTATGTAGCACAAGAAAGCGAATCACCTCCTGATGTGCAGGAGCCATGCACATGGTCACTTGAGTCCAATACTGAGGTTTATTCTTGGCCAATGGCGTAGCATCAATTCCCTTTAGTGGAATAGGGAACTGTAAAGGCTCCAAGATAAAACCACAGCGCTTGGCAAATGACAAATCCATCAGATTCAGGGCGGCACCTGAATCCACAAAAGCCATAACTGAGTAGGTTGACAGAGAGCAAATCAAAGTAACAGACAAAATGAATTTAGGTTGTACAGTACCAATGGTGACAGACTTGGCGAACCTTTTTGTGCGCTTAGAACACTCTGAGATAACATGAGCAGAATCACCACAGTAAAAGCACAACCCATTCTGACGTCTGTGATTTTGCCGTTCAACTCTGGTCAGAGTCCTGTCGCATTGCATAGGCTCAGGTTTCTGCTCAGAAAATACCGCCAGATGGTGCACAGGTTTGCGTTCCCGCAAACGCCGATCAATCTGAATGGCCAAAGACATTGACTCATTCAGACCCGCAGGCGTGGGGAACCCCACCATAACATCTTTAAGGGCTTCAGAAAGACCCTTTCTGAAAATCGCCGCCAGGGCACACTCATTCCATTGAGTGAGCACAGACCATTTCCTAAACTTCTGACAGTAAACCTTTGCTTCATCTTGACCCTGAGAGAGAGCCAGCAAAACCTTCTCTGCTTGGTCTACCAGATTTGGTTCCTCATAAAGCACTCCAAGCGCCAGAAAAAACGCATCCACATTAAGCAATGCAGGATCTCCTGGCGCCAGAGAGAATGCCCAATCTTGAGGGTCACCGTCACCACGTAACAAAGAAATAATAATTTTAACTTGTTGAACAGAGTCACCAGAGGAGCGAGGTCTCAGAGAAAGGAATAACTTACAATTATTCTTAAAGTTCAAAAACCTAAATCTATCTCCGGAGAACAGTTCAGGAATTGGTATTTTAGGCTCTGATATAGGACTGCGGACTACATAATCCCGAATGCCCTGCACCCTTGCAGTGAGATGATCCACACTAGAAGACAGACTCTGAATGTCCATATCTGCAACTGAATTCAGAACCACCCAAAGATTAAGGGGAGGGGAGAGGCTAAACACAGTGCAGAGGAAAAAAAAAAAAATGACTTCAGGATTTCTCTTCTCCCTCTTCTGCTGCATTAACACTTTTTGGCCTGCTGTACTGTTATGATCCGGTGGTAGGATCTCAAAACTGACCTGACACATATGAGCAGAATATAGGACAAGTTCTGGGGAGGTGGAAGCTATACTGACCGCAATCCTGATCCTCTCCACACACTAAAGGCAGCCGTGGAGCGTTACTAAAATCCTAGACGCCTCGTTCACAGCCTGAGAAACTGACTACCCCTAGAGAGAAAGCAAAGACCTCACTTGCCTCAGAGAAATAACCCCAAAGTTTTAGTCAGCCCCCCACAAATAATAACGGTGAGTCAAGGGGAAAAGACAAACGTAGAAATGAAATAGGTTTTGCAAATGAGGCCCGCTAACACTAGATAGACTGAAAATAGATAGGAGTCTGTGCGGTCAGTACAAAAATAAACCACGCAGAGAATACAAGAACCCCCACACCGACTCACGATGTGAGGGGCGCACTCTGCACCCCAGAACTAACCAGCAAGCGAAAAATCACATATTAGCAAGCTGGACTGAACTCATCATATACAGAGAAACGTTTTCAAGGAAATAATGAGCAAAATGAACAAACAAACTTAACTTCTCCAGCAGGAGACTGGTCACAAGGAATATTCAGGAGCTCTCAGAAACAGGACTGAATACACCGACAGCAGGCAACAAATGAAGGGCCAGGTGAATTAAATAGGCCCAGCACAGCAGGAAACGAAGCAGCTGAGCCCAGCCATATCGCTAAAGGCCACCAGAGGGAGCCCCAGAACAAACTCACACAGTACCGCTCATGACCACAGGAGGGAGCCCGAGAACGGAATTCACAACAGCTCATATTCCCCCCCATATGCATGGCTCATATCCCCCCTCCTGTATGTATGGCTCATATTTCCCCCCCCCCTGTATGCATGGGGGGGCGGGGTCGGTCGGGAGGTGACCCAGCTTTTATAAAAAAAAAAAAAACAGCCACAAACCTTGCTCAGGTGCCGCCCCCTGCATTGTCCCCGCCCTAGGCACGTAGTGCGGGACAACTAATGTCCCGCCCGGGATCGCGGGGCTGACTGTCAAAATCAGGACAGTCCCACGGGATCCGGGACGGTTGGGAGGTATGCATTTGCGGTTGTGTCCGCAGCGTTTTGGACGCATACATCCGCATGCGTCGTGTATTCTTATCTTTAACATTAGAGACGCAGGTGTCTTCGATTGGTTGCGTTTTGCTGCGTTTGACGATGCATGCGTCGTTTCGTTGTCTGCAGTTTGGCGCGGTAAATGCTACATGTAATTTCAGAGGCATCAATTTGCCGCTTCGAAACGTATGCGGCTGTTAGCGGATGGAATGCGTAGAAAAAACGCATTACAGTCTATGTGAGCGCATGCGTTTGCAAGCACATGCGTTTGTGAACGAATGCGTTTTACCATAGGAAAACCTGTCTAAACACTGATTAGCCACTCCCCACATACACACTGATAAAAGGAGGGAGTGGGCATTTGCAGGTCACTACTCAGCAGACTGGGAAGCAGATCAGACGCTGGAAAGAACCTTGGAGGAAACCACACTCTGAACAATGTGAGTATCAAAGCCAATGTCTTTATTTTCTATTTTCTGTCTCTATATGTCCTAATAATTTCTGTCTTTTTTTTCTTGCTCCATGCATCAGAATGTCTTCTTCTTCTTCTGAGGAGGAGCAACGTCTTGGGCCTGCACAAGGTGGAAATGACAGTGAAGTGAGTACTCACCTCCTCAGATTGGTGAGTATTCTCTGTCACATCTACACATGTGACAAACTTTTTCTTTTTCTTTTTCAGAACAGTTCTTCAACTGCGGCAGAGGCCGAGCAGAAGCAGCATGGACACAGTCGTGTGACAAGCCGGCGTGTAAGTATACCTGGCTGACTGTACTCTGTTTATTGTATCCTGACTTTACTATTCTTCACTGTTCATTTCTTTGCTTTGCTCTTTCTCTAACTTTTTCTTCTCGACTCCTTTTTTTTTTTCTTGGCTTTGAATACTCTTGCCAGTTTTCTGGCTCTGTTGTTTTCTTTCTTTTTCTTATGTTAATGTCTCAAACATTAATATATTTTCTAGGTTCCAGAATGGGATGAGGACCTCATTCATAACGATATCTTCATCTCCCTGGTCCATGAGCGAGTCCCGTTGTGGGACACCCGGGTTTCGCAGCACTCAGACAACATGACGATCTGGCGGCTATGGAATGAGGTGGCCCAAGCGATGTGGGATGGCTGGGACAACGCCCCGACTCAGATCCGCAAGGCATTTAGTAAGTATTGCAATGTGGTGTGATGCAGCATTGACCTTGGCCGGGATCACACAACTGTGTGTGATCAGAGAAACTCCAGAGAGTTTCTCTGATCACACATAGTTGTCTGATCCCAGCCAAAAGTGCATTGTCTAACCATAATTATTTTTTTTTCAGCAGTGCTTAAAGTCAGAACACGTTGGCGTTCGATGAAGGATCGCTTCAACAAGGACCTTCGTCAAGAGAGACGGGTTCCTAGTGGTTCTGGAGCAAGAATCCGAAAATATAAATATCACCTCATCCTGGCATTTTTGAGACCGGTCCTTGCCCAGAGAACGTAAGTATTTTTGTGGTGTTACGGGTTCTGTTGGATTACCTAATCTGTACTTTTCTCTTCCACAGGAGTTGGCGCTTTTACTATTGTAAATGTTTTGTACTAATGTTTTTTATTTATTTATTTTTTTCACAGCACATGGACCAGCACTCTTGGCCTGGTTCTGGAGCGGACCTTCATCAAACAGCCACGGACCCGTCCCAGCCATCCAGCAGCGCTGCAGCAAGTGGGCCTGCAACACAGACTGGAGACCAGAAAGCTGGTCCATCAGGTGTTCCCCTGTCCCAGTCCTCTGCCTTTTTTTTAGGGGCTCTTCCTGGCAGCGTCAGAGGGCCTCGGACAGGTCACTCATGCCCGAGTATTTGCAATTAAGCTCAGACTTTCATGATGGACTCAAGGTGATGGGAGACAGCCTTGACCAAGTGAAAGCCGACCTCCAGAGGCCAACACATCATTTTTTCAATCAAATTGATCAGGGCATGTCAGAACACCATACTCCTGATCTCCACCTTAGTGTCATGTAGGCCTGCAATGCTGCTTACGTGCAGGCTATGCAGCAGAGTCGGTATTTTCAGCAGCCAGTGGTGGCATTTCCACCTGTGCCAACACTGTCACGCTTGACCTCAATGCCGATCTCTGCTGCATACCACTGCCGGACACCACTACAGCACCACCACCATGCCGAGTGCTGTTGGACAGCCCACCATCACCACCATGGCAACTGCTGCTCCTGCTTGGACATCCATCACTGCCACCACCATGCAGCAGCACCTGGATCAGGACAGGTCGGCAACCATCACCAGGTGCCAGCTGCAGCAGCAGCACCTGGATCCTGGCATGCTTTTCAACACCACCATGCAGCAGCACCCGGACCCTGGCATGGCCTTCCCCACCACCACCATGCAGCAGCAGCAGCTGGATCCTGGCATGGCCTTCCCCACCTCCACCATGCAGCAGCAGCAGCCGGACCCTGGCATGGCCTTTCCCACCACCATGCAGCAGCAGCAGCCGGACCCTGGGATGGCCTTCCCCACCACTACCATGCAGCAGCTGGATCCTGGCATGGCCTTCCCCACCTCCACCATGCAGCAGCAGCAGCAGCCGGACCCTGGGTTGGCCTTCCCCACCCCCACCATGCAGCAGCAGCAGCCGGACCCTGGCATGGCCTTCCCCACCACCACCATGCAGCAGCCGGACCGTGGCATGCCCTTCCCCACCATCACCATGCAGCAGCAGGATCCTGGCAAGGCCTTCCCCACCTCCACCATGCAGCAGCAGCAGCCGGACCCTGGCAAGGCCTTTCCCACCACCACCATGCAGCAGCAGCCGGACCCTGGGATGGCCTTCCCCACCACCACCATGCAGCAGCAGCAGCCGGACCCTGGCATGGCCTTTCCCACCACCACCATGCAGCAGCAGCAGCCCGGACCCTGGCATGGCCTTCCCCACCACCACCATGCAGCAGCAGGACCCTGGCATGGCCTTCCCCCCCACTACAACCATGCAGCGGCACACAGACCCTGACAAGTCGGCCACCATGACCAGGCTGCAACAAATGAGCCTACCGAGGCTCACCAGACCGCAGTGCAGAACCCAAAAAGGGAAAGGAAAACAAAAAAAACAGCGGACTATCGCTATTCCTCCCCCCTCACCTCCCAATGTGTCTGTGATGTCAGGTTTGTCTCACCCTTCCAGTGTGTTTCTGCCTTCCCATGCATCTAGCACCATCCCCGAACTCCCAGACCCCACTACTTTAATTGCCCCTTCTTCTGCCACCCCTACGTCATCTACAGTTAGCCAGGCCTCACAGCTACACAACCCCCAGTTCCATCACTCTACCCCAAGCAGGCGTAGTTAATTTGTGTTTTTTTTTGTTTTTAAATAAATGTTAATGTTCTTTGCCCCCAATACTGTTTGGATATTTGTGTATTTCACAGCCGGCAACACACACCGTGCGCCGAATAAACACACTGCGCCGTACACTTGGCGGTAATACAAAGCAGAACTATACTCAACAGGTCATGTGTCAAAAAACTAATTATTTATGACTAGTGTTGAGCATTCCGATACTGCAAGTATCGGGTATCGGCCGATACTTGCTGTATCGGAATTTCCGATACCGAGATCCGATACTTTTGTGGTATCGGGTATCGGGTATCGCAACAACATTAATGTAATAATGTGTAAAAAAGAGAATTAAAATAAAAAATATCGCTATACTCACCTGTCCGACGCAGCCGGGACCTCAGCGAGGGAACCGGCAGCGTTGTTTGTTTAAATTTCGCGCTTTTACTTGGTTACGTGAAGTCCCGGCTTGTGATTGGTCAGGGCGGCCATGTTGCCGGGACGCGGACCAATCACAGCAAGCCGTGACGAAATTACGTCACGGCTTGCTGTGATTGGTCCGCGTCCCGGCAACATGGCCGCCATTAACCAATCACAAGCCGTGACGTCACGGGAGGCTGGACATGCGCGTATTTTGAAAAGCGCGCGTGTCCAGCCTCCAGTGACGTCCCGGCAACATGGCCGCCATTAACCAATCACAAGCCGGGACGTCACGGGAGGCTGGACATGCGCGTATTTTGAAAAGCGCGCGTGTCCAGCCTCCAGTGACGTCCCGGCAACATGGCCGCCATTAACCAATCACAAGCCGGGACGTCACGGGAGGCTGGACATGCGCGTATTTTGAAAAGCGCGCGTGTCCAGCCTCCAGTGACGTCCCGGCAACATGGCCGCCATTAACCAATCACAAGCCGGGACGTCACGGGAGGCTGGACATGCGCGTATTTTGAAAAGCGCGCGTGTCCAGCCTCCAGTGACGTCCCGGCAACATGGCCGCCATTAACCAATCACAAGCCGGGACGTCACTGGAGGCTGGACACGCGCGCTTTTCAAAATACGCGCATGTCCAGCCTCCCGTGACGTCACGGCTTGTGATTGGTTAATGGCGGCCATGTTGCCGGGACGCGGACCAATCACAGCAAGCCGTGACGTAATTTCGTCACGGCTTGCTGTGATTGGTCCGCGTCCCGGCAACATGGCCGCCCTGACCAATCACAAGCCGGGACTTCACGTAACCAAGTAAAAGCGCGAATTTTAAACAAACAACGCTGCCGGTTCCCTCGCTGAGGTCCCGGCTGCGTCGGAGAGGTGAGTATAGCAATATTTTTTATTTTAATTCTTTATTTTACACATTAATATGGTTCCCAGGGCCTGAAGGAGAGTTTCCTCTCCTTCAGACCCTGGGAACCATCAGGAATACCGTCCGATACTTGAGTCCCATTGACTTGTATTGGTATCGGGTATCGGTATCGGATTGGATCCGATACTTTGCCGGTATCGGCCGATACTTTCCGATACCGATACTTTCAAGTATCGGACGGTATCGCTCAACACTATTTATGACACCTGATCTGGTGAGTAGACAACTGTCTTGTGTAACCTCTATTTTCTCTTCAGTCTACGTAATCTATTTCACACAAACTGAAGAGACGATGGAGGTCATACAAGGCATATCTATACTCACCTGGACAGGTATCAGAAATAGTGAATTCATGAGGCTGGGTTTTATGCTCATGAAGTCATTATTTCTGACACCTGACCTGGTGAGTATAGATCTGCTTTGTATTATACCTCCATCGTCTCTTCAGTCTGCGTCCAATAGATACTGCAGAACAGAATCAGGATGTAATGACGTCAACTACCTTAACACTAGCAACCTAAGTGGTTTTTAGAGGAAATACATAGGAGACTCGGTCAAGATATCAAAACACGTTGTTTATTAACAAAACATATTAGTAACATTCAAAACATAACTGGTAGACCCAAACCCAACAGCATATTTTACACAATAGTATCTTGCCATGCCACACGTCCAATATCAGAAACAAAATCGGCAGCAAATTGGTCCCGCATGTGGACAACTTCCACAGTTGACCGCAGCGGGTGATGCTGGTAATCTGGCAATGGGTTTGCAACTGGTTCATCCAGTTCAATGTTGGGTCGCTCCTTAGCCATTATGTAATTGTGGAGAACCACACACACTTGGACCACCTCATCGACTGTCTCCATTTTTAGATTAATGGCTGTCCCAAGAATGTGCCATTTTGAGACAAGAATCCCAAAGGTACACTCCACTGTTCTTCGGGCCCTGGTCAGTCTGTAGTTATAAATCCTTTTAGTGTGGTTCAAGTCCCGACTGGAATATGGCTTCAGTAGGTTTTCACACATCTGAAAGGCCTCATCCCCAACCATAACAAATGGCATTGGTGGGCCTTAAGTGTTGGGAGAGGTCGTGGCAGGAGAAAATTAAAATTTTTGCCATACACATGTCAGCCCATATCCAAGTTCTTGAAAGTCTGGGAGTCATTGCCACGGCCAAAAGCTCCAATGTCCACGGCGATAAAGCGGCAGTCTGCATCTGCTATTGCCATCAGCACTATAGAAAAATGTTTTTTGTAGTAAAAATATTTTTTGTAGTTGAAGTACTCTGATCCAAATCTGGTGGGTTTGATAATGCGGATGTGCTTTGCATCCACCGCTCCCAAACAATTGGGGAAATCACACACACTCCAGAATTTTTCTGCAATTTCCATCCACATGTCCGTGGTGGGTAGGGGGATAAATTCATCCCGGCGAACGTTCCACAAAGCCCGGCAGGTGTCCGCAACTATTCCAGACAGGGTGGAAATTCCTAACCGGTACTGGAAGTGGAGCGATGATAAGCTCTCTCCAGTAGCCAGGAATCTGAAATAAAAAACAAATTACAAACAATTCTATTTATGGTGGTGTTTAGCTAAAGACATAAAGGAAAATACAAATAATACATGGCAGACCAATAATAATTATGACTGGCATTTGTTTAGAATTATTAGGTACCTTAATGTAACCAGGAGACATTCCTCTGCAGGAATCTCTCTACGGAGCTGGGTGTCCTGTCTCCCGATGGCTCCTTGGACACGACCAAGCAAATCCCGAAATGACTCGAGACATCCTGATATATTCCGTGAATTTGTCAGGGTTGGCATTAAGCTCGCCATATAGCGTGTGATAGGCTCCACGGCTCTCCCGGAGTTCAATAATGGGGTGTCTCCAAAAACACCTACGCCGTGTCCTTCTCTATTTCTTTGTTGCTCCCAAGCAAACGCACAGGCAAGAAACAGCTTGATGCTTAAATCCAGGTTGAAATAAAAGCTCTCCATGCGAAGATCCATCATAACACAGGATACAGTAGCAAAATCTGTAGATTTCAGCAGTTCAAGGGTCTATATATAGATATCCCATAAAGTTTATCTAGATTTTTCTCCTGTTAAATTTTCCACCATGCGCACAGAAAACGCAAAAGCAGGAAAAACACATGAAAAAGCGTGAAAGCGTTGCTTTTTTTACTGCATGCGTTACCTTATGCGTCTAAAAAACGCTGCGTTTGCATGCTGTTTATGGTGCGTTTCAGGTTGTGGATTAAACACTGCGGATTCTACCGCAAATGTGAAACTAGCCTTAGTCACAAAATCTTTCTACTAGTTTTTATTTCCTGCATTGGGAACATGGCACAGTGTTTTCTAATTCGAAACATTAAGAGAAATGTAGATATTTTCTATAAAGTAGTTAAAAATTAACAAAAAAGAGCATTGGGCCATTCTAATAAACAGCAGCGTCTGCATTTGTCTTTACTAACTCACAATATGTTTTCTTTTTTTGTGGATTTAGCATTCCTGGGAATCGCTGACCTAATTATTTCGCTGTTACCCACAGTTTTTTAGACCGGCCTTACATCTATGTTGCATGGAGTGACTAACTTCTGGCCCCTGTCACCTGTTATTCCAGCCCGGGATGGTCAGACTATGTCCCACAATTTTTTGGCATTTGTTGGCTTTGCCCCAGAAGTGGCATTTTTTATGTCAACCCACAAGTGTTGTATTGGATTAATGTCCGGGGATTGGGTCGGCAGCTCCATAACCTCAATTTTGCTGGACTGGATCCAAGATTTTGCTGGCTTCCTGGTGTGTTTAGGTCATTGTCTTGTTGAAACCCCCACATCAAGGACAGATCGTCTTTAGCGTAAGGCAACATGACCTCTTCAGGTATTGTAATATATGGTCCGGTCCATGATCCCTAGTATATGGTACCATAGGAAAAGAAACCTGCCCATATAATGATGCTTCACCACCATGCTTCACTGTCTTCAGAGGGTACTGTGACTGCAGAGTTTGGGGGTCGTCTGATGAACTGTCTGTGGCCCTTGGACCCAAAAAGAACAATTTTACTTTCATCATTCTACGTGTTTCTCCATTTCTCTTTAGGCCAGTTGATGTGTTCTTTGGCACATTGTATCCGCTTTAGTACGTCTTTTTTAACAGTGGGACTTTGCGGGGACTTCTTGGTAAGAGATTAGCGTCACACAGGCGTCTTGTGTCACAGTCCTCACAGGCAACCTGAGACTGTCATCATCCTGGAGCCGATCGTTGTCTGAGCCTTTCCCATTCTGGTCATTCTTCCATCCATTTGAATGGTCGTCTTCTGTTTCCTTCGGCGTCTCTCTGGTTTGGCTTTCCATTATAAAGCATTGGAGATCATTTTAGCTGAACAGCCGATCATTGTCAGCACTTCTTTATAAGCTTTACCCTTTCCAATCAACTTTTTAATCAGAGCACACAGTTTTGGACTGACTTGGTTTGGAGTAGTGGTACTGCAACCACTAGGGGCAGCAGCGGCAGGTAGAGTAGTCAGGGATAGCCAGAAGTCAGTAAACAGGAACAGCAATGTAGTATCTTGAGGATAAGCAGCAGGTGGAAGGAAACGTGACTAGAAGCTGGGAGTTCAATAATCTCATAAGGAAGGTAGTGCAATGCCAGGTTTAAATAGGGTGTACAATCAGGATGGAGTCAATCAGAAACACAGGGCGGTGACAATCTGAAACCACATAGGTAGAGGTATTTGGGTTAGCACAGAAGTGTCCAGCGAGTTGAGTATCTCAGAGGGAAGAGCAGCCGTCTGGTGCACAAGAGCTGCTGGGTTCAAATCCGCTGTTCTTCTGAACAATGTCTGAAACGACCCATATTTCTCCGGCTTTCAAGGAGAATCTCATGTACATGTTCTGGTTTCACCCTTAAATAAGGGCCACCTGATTCACACCTGTTCTTCACAGAATGATTGATCTCCACACTGCTATTATTGTGAACACTTTCTCCTTTCAATTCAATATTCTATACAAAGACTCAAAAACCTGCTGATCATGAATTCGGAGTATGGTGGTTTTCTTAGAATCTACTGCACCGACTGGTGAAATGTAGTAATATTATTTATACCAAAAACAGCGATTCATCTGGTCAGTCATATTGGACGGCTGGTATTGTGAACACTACTGTACTGTATATAAAAGTAAGAAATACGGTGCAGCTCCTCCTGAGGGGGGTGACTGCCCCCTAGTGGTCGACAGATGTTCATACTACGGGATATGGATGTGCAGTGACAAAGCTCTGCTACTGTGCCTGATAATGGACAGAAGGATGGTGCAAGAACTGGCGCTCATTAAATCATCACACCTTGTGGTCTTCTCCAATTTTCATCTTTTTATGTCAAGGTAAGAGACAAAGTAACAGCAAAATAGTGACTGCAGCTCTGGAGGTGACGGGGGGGGGGGGTATTTTGACTCTTCAAGGTAGTATGAGTCTGTAAATCCTTAGCCATCAATCTCTGAGATAACTGTATGATTGTAGTACTCACATGCGATGCGTCCTCAGATAGTTCCAACTCAGCCACACTGACTTGTAATAAGAGTCCAGGAGAAACAGAGTTGACTTTCTGTGAAATCTTGTATTTAAACACAATGCAGCAGGTGGAAAAAGTAATCCAAACAGAAGAAGTACACATGAACATCCAAAAATGGCAACAGCAAACTGATAATGAAGGGAGGAGCAAAGGCTAAGCATCATCAACTACAGAAGAGAAGGGACAAACTTCAATGGGCAGGGCTTCTCCCTAGCAACAGCAGAATGCATGCATAACATAGAGAATACATAACAATTTGTTCCCATTCATGGGACACAACACTCTCCGTCTGAAATCTTGAGATTTCACGATGTCTCTGTGTGACATGACGAGTCATTGATGTCCGACGCCGTCATGGAACCTTAAAAGAGGAGAGAGAAAACAATATCCAACGATAAAAAATGAATATGCGTTCAATAAAAAAAACATCTTCGGGTTGGTGAAGCCGCAACAAGTCAACTCTTCCACCAACCCAACAATCCAATGGTAACGTTTAATTCACAGTGAAGTGTTCAAGTCCAGTAGCACGCTGAGCATTTTATGTCCTAACACTGCTGGGGTATGCTCCCCGCACGTTCAGTTCATGCGACGTCCTCCTTTGGTAAAAGTAGCACAAATTCAGTGACTGGGCAGAAGAGGATTCGAGTTGAACCCCCTCTCACAACTTCAGTGATTTCTAGCGCCAATCTACCGATTTTTGCAGCACAAAGTTCAAGCCTTGGTACGGAGTGTGCAGGTTTAGGGGTTAGTTTGGCCTTACCCAGAATGAAACCACAGTGCACTTCATTGTGCACTCCTGAGGTCTTCAGATAAGCTACTGCAGCTATGCCTTCTGTAGACTGTTCGGAGATAAGTGAAGATTTTACAGAATAATGTGGGACTTGGAGTTGTTCTAAGACCTTCAGTGACTTCTTCCAGGCCTCCCAACTTTGTTGTTTCTGGGACGGCAACGGAGCATCCCAATCGGTATTTTCAGCAGTGAGCTGTCTTAGGCTAGGTTCACATTAGCGTTTCTGTGTGCAGCATATCATCTGCATGCGCAAACGCATGCAAAAGCATGCTAACGCCTGCGCATCATCTTGCGCATGACGCAAACAAAAAGCTGTGTGTGCATGCGTTTAAATGCATTTTGGCATGCGTTTTTTATGCACATGGAGGCGGTGACATCATTTTTTGGACATGTGCAGTCTAAACTACGCATGCGTATGCATGTCCTTGCGTACCAATAAGTTCCCATAGACAGTAATGCATTTTTGTTACGCAATCATCCGCATGTGCAATATTTGACACCTCAAAAAATACAACATGTTGCATTCGCCGGTGTCACGATAATATAAATATGCCCTATTCTGAGTATACTTCTAGAAGGTTCCATGGCTTTACAGACCCACGCTGTGGGCTTTTTGACCCCCCCTCCAAGCTCCTTCTCACTACACACTCTGTGCAACGTGATACCAGTGTGCTAGCAGCCCCCACTGAGTAGTTTATGGCCCTAAGCTGGCTGAAGGCAGTTGTGGAAACATGTGCTCTTTCGCTCATTTAAAAACTTAATAGCAGGGCATAACTTGACCCCAATTAGTGATAGAGATATAAAAGTTACATATTCCGAATGTCCACCAAGAGATCTATAACCCAGTGAAATCTCTAGGATCGAGGCCTAATGAAATCCAAGGAATGGATTTCTTCATAAGCAGGTCATGTATCCACTTCATGTTTATACTTAAATGAGCCCCCATGTCATGCTGAGCATAATGATAATTTTGTCTTTCTTCTACGAGGTTCACCCTAAGAGATATGGGTAATAGTTTATTTCATAATTGTTCAGAAAGGGGAGCTCCCCAACCACCCAGTGAGGTCAGCACAGCGGGAGTACCTTAAGTTTGAGCACATGTATAAGACAAGGAGGCGGGACTAGAGCCCTCTCTTTCCCTCTGTCTCTCTTGGCCTGGGAAGTCACCTAGCAAATACTGTGCCTGATGCATTGGGACATATGCTCCTCCTCCTCCCTGCCGCATGGCTTACAATGGAATGACATAAGACAAATGTAAGTTTATTTTTAACTTTATTCCCTTTTACTTTGCAATCGTTCTGTACATAGAATAATTGTCTCATCTTGTAATCGTTTTTTATACTTTTTGTAAACACTGCCTAATCATTTTGGAGTAAAAGTTATAAAATTTACTAGCTTTGTTTTCCTTGCTCTAAAATGTACCTCCAACGTCCTCTGATGTAAATTACGCTACTGATTGGGTTGGCTCCTGACCCGCTATTAATCATAGGAATAGGAGCTGGTGGCAGCAAAGTGTCCTGCGCTTGTTGGATATAGCTGGCAGTGACAGAAAGGGGTTTATAAGAGTATTCCCTGGCTGCGGCGAGGAATAGGTATATCACCCTCACTGCAGTGTGCACAATAGCCAGTACATGACCGGGCAGCCTTTCTGGCAACTAATTATCTTAGGTGCAGGTCTCTGGCTGACCTGAAGGTAAGGGGGGTGCCAGAGAGCTGCAAGTTCCAAAACAGAACTGGGATATAAATAAATCCCTGAAGAAAGAACTGGGGCAACCAAACACCCCCGAATCATGGCAGCCGGACACCACCGCACACTGTGAAACAACGCGAACGCATGCAAAGGCATGTCCCTGCGTACACCGTGTTAAAGATATGTACGCATGATGCATGTGGATATATGCGGATCATATGCTGCACACAGAAATGCTAATGTGAACCCGCCCTTAGCAGTATCTTGCCTTGAATGGTGATGGGTGCGATGAACCCAAGAGGATCGTAGATACTGTTTATGACAGATAGGACTCCTCGTTTGGTGAATGGTTTGTCACAGGGTGACACTTGAAAAGGTGAATGCGTCCTGTTTAATATCCCATAGCAGACCGAGTGCGTTGTGTGGCAAAGTCTCTTAAGCTTGTGGCAAAGTCTTTGGATGGAAACCCTTCTATTACCTCTTGACTGTTGGAGATAATTTTGTGGAGCCTGAGATTTGATGAAGAGAGCATTTCATGAGTCGTGGAGAGCAGATCGATAGCCTCTTCACTCAAGAATAAAGACTTGAGCCCATCATCCACGTAGAAGTTCTGCTCTACAAACTGACAAGCATTGCATCCATATTTTCTCTCACCTTCCTGGGCTGCTTGTCTTAGTCCATAAATCGCTACAGCAGGTGAAGAGCTGTTGCTGAAGATGTGTACCTTCATTCGATAGTATACGAGGTAGTCTACGAGGTAGTCTACAACCTCATCGTGGATGTTGTTGCCCTTGTGTCATAGGAACCTGAGATTGCTTCATCATGAGGGAAGACAGTAAAAACTATGAAACATCTGCTGGATGTCAGCCATTATCGCCACGGGTTCCTGCCTGAAGCGAATCAACACTCCTATGAGGCTGTTCATGTTGGGTCCAGTAAGAAGCAAGTTGTTGAGGGAGATTCCTTTGTGCTGAGAACTGGAGTCAAATACCACCCTGATCTGGTAGACCCCGAAGGACGGAAGGTACCAGCATTCTTCTCCTTCCTTCAATGGTGGTGTGGGTTCTGCATGATCTCTGTCAAAGATGTTTTGTGTCATGATTCTCAATGGCGAGAGAACATAGCCCAGCATATATGAGAACTAGCTCTTGGAAGATGGAAACTATACTGACCATGAACTAAACCTGCCGCACAACTAGAAGTGGCCGGGTAGCATGCCTACGTTTTTTAACCCTAGATGCCCAGCGCCAGCCGGAGAACTACCTAATCCTAGCAGAGGAAAAGACAGTCCTGGCTCACCTCTAGAGAAATTTTCCCAAAAGGCAGACAGAGGCCCCCACATATATTGGCGGTGATTTTAGATGAAATGACAAACGTAGTATGAAAATAGGTTTAGCAAAATCGAGGTCCGCTTTCTAGATAGCAGGAAGACAGAAAGGACACTTTCATGGTCAGCAGAAAACCCTATCAAAACACCATCCAGAAATTCCTTTAAGACTCTAGCATTAACTCATAACACCAGAGTGGCAATTTCCGATCACAAGAGCTTTCCAGACACAGTAACGAAACAGCAGCTGTGAACAGGAACAAAATGCAAAAACACACAAGGACAAAAGTCCAACTTAGCTGGGAGTTGTCTAGTAGCAGGAACAAGCACAGAAGGCTTCTGATTACATTGTTGACCGGCAAGAAACTGACAGAGGAGCAAGGTTATATAGCGACTCCCACATCCTGATAGGAGCAGGTGAACAGAGGGGATGATGCACACAAGTACAATTCCACAAGTGGCCACCGGGGGAGCCCAGAATCCAATTTCACAACAGTACCCCCCCCCTCAAGGAGGGGGCACCGAACCCTCACCAGAACCACCAGGGCGATCAGGATGAGCCCTATGAAAGGCACGGACAAGATCGGAGGCATGAACATCAGAGGCAGTGACCCAAGAATTATCCTCCTGACCGTATCCCTTCCATTTGACCAGATACTGGAGTCTCCGTCTGGAAACACGAGAGTCTAAGATCTTTTCCACAACGTACTCCAACTCACCCTCAACCAACACCGGAGCAGGAGGCTCAACGGAAGGCACAACCGGTACCTCATACCTGCGCAACAATGACCGATGAAAAACATTATGAATCGAAAAGGATGCAGGGAGGTCCAAACGGAAGGACACAGGGTTAAGAATCTCCAATATCTTGTACGGGCCGATGAACCGAGGCTTAAACTTAGGAGAAGAAATCCTCATAGGGACAAAACGAGAAGACAACCACACCAAGTCCCCAACACAAAGCCGAGGACCAACACGACGACGGCGGTTGGCAAAAAGCTGAGTCTTCTCCTGGGACAACTTCAAATTGTCCACCACCTGCCCCCAAATCTGATGCAACCTCTCCACCACAGCATCCACTCCAGGACAATCTGAAGATTCCACTTGACCGGAGGAAAATCGAGGATGAAACCCCAAACTACAGAAAAACGGGGACACCAAGGTGGCAGAGCTGGCCCGATTATTGAGGGCGAACTCTGCCAAAGGCAAAAAAGCAACCCAATCATCCTGATCCGCAGACACAAAACACCTCAAATATGTCTCCAAGGTCTGATTAGTCCGCTCGGTCTGGCCATTAGTCTGAGGATGGAAAGCAGACGAAAAAGACAAATCTATGCCCATCCTAGCACAGAATGCCCGCCAAAATCTAGACACGAATTGGGTCCCTCTGTCAGAAACGATATTCTCAGGAATACCATGCAAACGAACAACATTTTGAAAAAACAGAGGAACCAACTCGGAAGAAGAAGGCAACTTAGGCAAGGGAACCAGATGGACCATCTTAGAGAAACGGTCACACACCACCCAGATGACAGACATCTTCTGAGAAACAGGCAGATCCGAAATAAAATCCATCGAGATGTGCGTCCAAGGCCTCTTCGGGATAGGCAAGGGCAACAACAATCCACTAGCCCGAGAACAACAAGGCTTGGCCCGAGCACAAACGTCACAAGACTGCACAAAGCCTCGCACATCTCGTGACAGGGAAGGCCACCAGAAGGACCTTGCCACCAAATCCCTGGTACCAAAGATTCCAGGATGACCTGCCAACGCAGAAGAATGAACCTCAGAGATGACTCTACTGGTCCAATCATCAGGAACAAACAGTCTACCAGGTGGGCAACGATCAGGTCTATCCGCCTGAAACTCCTGCAAGGCCCGCCGCAGGTCTGGAGAAACGGCAGACAATATCACTCCATCTTTAAGGATACCTGTGGGCTCAGAATTACCAGGGGAGTCAGGCTCAAAACTCCTAGAAAGGGCATCCGCCTTAACATTCTTAGAACCCGGTAGGTACGACACCACAAAATTAAACCGAGAGAAAAACAACGACCAGCGCGCCTGTCTAGGATTCAGGCGCCTGGCAGACTCAAGGTAAATTAAATTTTTGTGGTCAGTCAATACCACCACCTGATGTCTGGCCCCCTCAAGCCAGTGACGCCACTCCTCAAAAGCCCACTTCATGGCCAAAAGCTCCCGATTCCCAATATCATAATTCCGCTCGGCGGGCGAAAATTTACGGGAAAAAAAAGCACAAGGTCTCATCACGGAGCAGTCGGAACTTCTCTGCGACAACACCGCCCCAGCTCCGATTTCAGAAGCGTCGACCTCAACCTGAAAAGGAAGAGCAACATCAGGCTGACGCAACACTGGGGCGGAAGAAAAGCGGCGCTTGAGCTCCCGAAAGGCCTCCACAGCATCAGGGGACCAATCAGCAACATCAGCACCCTTCTTAGTCAAATCAGTCAATGGTTTTACAACATCAGAAAAACCAGCAATAAATCGACGATAAAAGATAGCAAAGCCCAAAAATTTCTGAAGACTCTTAAGAGAAGAGGGTTGCGTCCAATCACCAATAGCCTGAACCTTGACAGGATCCATCTCGATGGAAGAGGGGGAAAAATTGTATCCCAAGAAAGAAATCTTTTGAACCCCAAAAACACACTTAGAACCCTTCACACACAAGGAATTAGACCGCAAAACCTGAAAAACCCTCCTGACCTGCTGGACATGAGAGTCCCAGTCATCCGAAAAAATCAGAATATCATCCAGATAAACAATCATAAATTTATCCAAATAATCGCGGAAAATGTCATGCATAAAGGACTGGAAGACTGAAGGGGCATTTGAAAGACCAAAAGGCATCACCAAATACTCAAAATGGCCCTCGGGCGTATTAAATGCGGTTTTCCACTCATCCCCCTGCTTGATTCGCACCAAATTATACGCCCCACGGAGATCAATCTTAGAGAACCACTTGGCCCCCTTTATACGAGCAAACAAATCAGTAAGCAGTGGTAACGGATATTGATATTTAACCGTGATTTTATTCAAAAGTCGATAATCAATACACGGCCTCAAAGAGCCGTCTTTCTTAGACACAAAGAAAAAACCGGCTCCTAAGGGAGATGACGAAGGACGAATATGTCCCTTTTCCAAGGACTCCTTTATATATTCTCGCATAGCAGCGTGTTCAGGCACAGACAGATTAAATAAACGACCCTTAGGGTATTTACTACCCGGAATCAAGTCTATGGCACAATCGCACTCCCGGTGCGGAGGTAGTGAACCAACCTTGGGTTCTTCAAAAACGTCACGAAAGTCAGACAAGAATTCAGGAATCTCAGAGGGAATAGATGATGAAATGGAAACCAAAGGTACGTCCCCATGAGTTCCTTTACATCCCCAGCTTAACACAGACATAGCTCTCCAGTCGAGGACTGGGTTATGAGATTGCAGCCATGGCAATCCCAGCACCAAAACATCATGTAGATTATACAGCACCAGAAAGCGAATAACCTCCTGGTGATCCGGATTAACACGCATAGTCACTTGTGTCCAGTATTGTGGTTTATTACTAGCCAATGGGGTGGAGTCAATCCCTTTCAGAGGTATCGGAGCCTCCAGTGGCTCCAAATCATACCCACAGCGTTTGGCAAAGGACCAATCCATAAGACTCAAAGCAGCGCCAGAGTCGACATAGGCGTCCGCGGTAATAGATGACAAAGAACAAATCAGGGTCACAGATAGAATAAACTTAGACTGTAAAGTGCTAATTGAAACAGACTTGTCAGGCTTCTTAGTACGCTTAAAGCATGCTGATATAACATGAGTTGAATCACCACAATAGAAGCACAACCCATTTTTTCGTCTAAAATTCTGCCGCTCGCTTCTGGACAGAATTCTATCACATTGCATATTTTCTGGCGTTTTCTCAGTAGACACCGCCAAATGGTGCACAGGTTTGCGCTCCCGCAGACGCCTATCGATCTGAATAGCCATCGTCATGGACTCATTCAGACTCGCAGGCACAGGGAACCCCACCATAACATCCTTAATGGCATCAGAGAGACCTTCTCTGAAAATCGCCGCCAGGGCGCACTCATTCCACTGAGTAAGCACAGACCATTTGCGGAATTTTTGGCAGTATATTTCAGCTTCATCTTGCCCCTGAGACAAGGACATCAAGGCCTTTTCCGCCTGAAGCTCTAAATGAGGTTCCTCATAAAGCAACCCCAAGGCCAGAAAAAACGCATCCACATTGAGCAACGCAGGATCCCCTGGTGCCAATGCAAAAGCCCAGTCTTGAGGGTCGCCCCGGAGCAAGGAAATTACAATCCTGACCTGCTGTGCAGGGTCTCCGACAGAGCGAGACTTCAGGGACAAAAACAATTTGCAATTATTTTTAAAATTTTGAAAGTGAGATCTATTCCCCGAGAAGAATTCAGGCAAAGGAATTCTAGGCTCAGACATAGGTGCATGAACAACAAAATCTTGCAAATTTTGTACCTTTGTGGCGAGATTATTCAAACCTGTAGCTACACTCTGAAGATCCATTTGAAACAGGTGAACACAGAGCCATTCAAGGATTAGAAGGAGAGAAAGAGAGGAAGGCTGCAGTATAGGTAGACTAGCAAGTGATTCAATTAAGAGCACACTCAGAACTAGAGGGAAAAAAAATAAATAAAAAATTGTAGCAGACTTCTTTTTTCTCTCCTTTCTCAGCCAGTAATTTAACCCTTTTTTGGGCCGGTCAAACTGTCATGATTCTCAATGGCGAGAGAACATAGCCCAGCATATATGAGAACTAGCTCTTGGAAGATGGAAACTATACTGACCATGAACTAAACCTGCCGCACAACTAGAAGTGGCCGGGTAGCATGCCTACGTTTTTTAACCCTAGATGCCCAGCGCCAGCCGGAGAACTACCTAATCCTAGCAGAGGAAAAGACAGTCCTGGCTCACCTCTAGAGAAATTTTCCCAAAAGGCAGACAGAGGCCCCCACATATATTGGCGGTGATTTTAGATGAAATGACAAACGTAGTATGAAAATAGGTTTAGCAAAATCGAGGTCCGCTTTCTAGATAGCAGGAAGACAGAAAGGACACTTTCATGGTCAGCAGAAAACCCTATCAAAACACCATCCAGAAATTCCTTTAAGACTCTAGCATTAACTCATAACACCAGAGTGGCAATTTCCGATCACAAGAGCTTTCCAGACACAGTATTGAAACAGCAGCTGTGAACAGGAACAAAATGCAAAAACACACAAGGACAAAAGTCCAACTTAGCTGGGAGTTGTCTAGTAGCAGGAACAAGCACAGAAGGCTTCTGATTACATTGTTGACCGGCAAGAAACTGACAGAGGAGCAAGGTTATATAGCGACTCCCACATCCTGATAGGAGCAGGTGAACAGAGGGGATGATGCACACAAGTACAATTCCACAAGTGGCCACCGGGGGAGCCCAGAATCCAATTTCACAACAGTTTTGCATGAAATCGATGAAATGTCTTTCCATCTCTGGCCTTCTTTTTAAAATGCGCTTTAGAGAAGAGAACCTTGCTGTTGCTTGCTGCAGATTGGCAACCTTGGTCTTGAAGAACGAAAGGGTAATGGCGCCACCCAGCTGTTGGAGTCATCTTGAGCGATTTCTTTGTCTATAACCCTTAAAAATTCTTTATCTTCTCTTGTGGGTGCCAACTTGTATTCACTTGTGGAATTGAACACCGTTGACCCGAGGTTGTTGCCCCAGGGACGGTCCAAGTTCGCATTGTCAAGTGATGACTGTCGCCAATTGGTGTCGCTCAGTTTCTCTTTCACCCAGTAGTGATGTGGGCATGGTTGGAAATGAGTGCTGCGACCATTTGGCAAGATGTGCATCTTGTGGGAGAAGATGGTGTTAGGTCTCTTAATTTTGCATACGCAGACATTCCCTACGATCACCCAGCTTAGGTCAAAGCGCTGAGCAAATGGTGCATCATGACTCGGGCCATTGATTTGCTGGTGTACCTTGTGTAAACAAAGGATGTCTCTCCCAAGTACAATCAGAATTCCTGCATTGTGATCGAGAGTTGGAATCTTGCTGGCTATACTGTAGTCTTCAGGTGAGGGTGATCAAGAGCGTATTCCGGCATTGGGATCTCTTCCATGTTGGACGGTATCTGATTGCTCTCGACGAGTGTGGGTAGAGATATTTCTACAGTTTTTTTTAAGAGAAGTTACTAAGAGACCACTGGCCCTCCTTCCGAAGACTTCTGAGATGCCACTGCAAGTGCATAAGGTGTAGGGGTAGGCGATTCCCTTTAAATTAAACAGATTAAAAGTTCTGACCTTGCTAGTGATCGGTTTCTCTAATCATCCAGGATGCTATACACCATCACGGCCTTCTCTGAGTGACCCTTTGGATATTCCATTACCAGGCAAATCTTCTCACAAGACTTGTCCCAAAGACCTTCTCCGCAGACTTCTGTGCATGAAGAAGATACTGCGAGATGACTTGCTGCTTGGCCTGTATTCTTCCCGCCATGACTTGTGGTGGAAGAAGGTGTAGGTGTAGGGGTAAGCTGGGATGGATGGAGCACTTGTACGTTGTCCTCGCTGTCACACGCCATACATTTGATTGCAACCTTACAGTCCTAAGCAAGGTGTTCGGTAGAAGCACATCTGAATCATACTCCAAACTTCTTTAGAAGCTCCTTGCGTTCTTGGAGTGGTTTCTTTCTGAAGCCTATACATTTCTTCAGCGGATGTGGCTTCTTGTGGATGGGACACTGATGGTTTGGATTCTCGACTCTCTCACCCTTGTCGTCCTCGTCAGGAATCGATGCTGATGTGGGAAGATCACTGATACTGGGCCTCGACGTTTTATGTCAATTTGACGAGGGCTCTCATATTTGGGAGAGAATGAAGCTGTACCAGTTGGTTCTCCACAGGTGAAGCTCTGACTGACCTTATGCTCTGAACTCGCAGAAGTAGGAGAACGGATGAAAGGACACCTGGTGTTCCTTTTTGTAACTTGCCCCTAGCGTCCCTAATTTTCTAAGCAGAAGATTGATAACATCAGGGAGTTTTGGTCGACAACCCCTGGAGCCCTTCCTCCCAACTGCCCAGCCCCCCACCTCCAAAACCAACTTCTCCACCATTACAGATCGACTCTTCACTCTACTCTCAAGATTGCTTCTCACCACCTGTGCACTTGACCCGATCCCATCTCACTTCATCCCAAACCTCACCACCGTCTTCATCCCAACCCTTACCCATCTCTTCAACCTATCAATAACAACTGGTGTTTTCCCCTCAAGCTTTAAACATGCCTCAATCACACCTATCCTCAAAAAGCCCTCACTTGACCCATGCTCTGTATCTAGCTATCGCCCTATATCACTTCTCCCCTATGCCTCAAAACTACTGGAACAACACGTCCATCTTGAACTGTCCTCCAACCTCTCTTCTTGCTCCCTCTTCGACCACTTACAATCTGGCTTCCAATCACACCACTCCACTGAAACTGCCCTAAGGTCACCAATGACCTATTAACCGCCAAGGCCAAGTGACACTACTCTGTCCTCCTCCTCCTGGACCTGTCCTCTGCCTTTGACACAGTGGACCATTCCCTATTATTACAGACCCTCTCATCCCTTGGCATCACAGACTTGGCCCTATCTTGGATAGCATCATACCTAACAGACCGGACATTCAGAGTCTCCCACTCACACACCACCTCCTCACCTCGCCCCTATCTGTTGGAGTCCCACAAGGTTCAGTCCTAGGACCCCTGCTCTTCTCCGTTTACACCTTCAGACTGGGACAGCTCATAGAATCTCATGGCTTTCAGTATCATCTCTATGCCGACGACACACAGATCTACATCTCTGGACCAGATATCACCCTACTAACCAGAATCCCACAATGTCTGCTATTTTATCCTTCTCTGCTAGATTTCTAAAATGTAATATGGACAAAACAGAATTCATTATCTTTCCCCATCTAACTTGACTCCCCCAACAGACCTATCCATTAAAGTAAATGGTTGCCCACTCTCCCCAGTCCCACAAGCTCGCTGCCTCAGTGTAATCCTTTACACTGATCTCTCCTTTAAACCACATATCCAAGCCCTTTCCACTTCCTGCCTACTTCAACTCTAAAAATATTTCCCGGATCCATACATTCCTCAACCAAGAATCTGCAAAAACCCTAGTCCATGCCCTCATCATCTCCCGCCTTCACTACTGCAACCTCCTGCTCTGTGGCCTCCCCTCTAACACTCTCGCACCCCTCCAATCTATTCTAAACTCTGCTGCCCGACTAATCCACCTGTCCCCCCGCTATTCCCCGGCCTCTCCCCTCTGTCAATCCCTGCACTGGCTCCCCATTACCCAAAGACTCCAGTTCAAAACCCTAACCATGGCATACAAAGCCATCCACAACCTGTCTCATCCATACATCTGTGACCTCATCTCCCGGTACTTACCGATCCTCACAAGATTTTCTCTACTCCCCTCTTATCTCCTCTTCCCACAATCGCATACAAGATTTCTCATCCCCCATACTCTGGAACTCTCTACCCCAACACATCAGACTCTCGCCTACTATCAAAACCTTCAAAAAGAACCTGAAGACCCACCTGTTGTGAATTCTGTTTGTGGGCTCCCCCGGTGGTGTTTTATGGTAGTGCCACTTATTTGCCTTCTTCTATCCTTGATCACCTGTTGCCACCCATTAGGGGAGTTTCCTATTTAAGGCTGCTTGGCTGCTGGTCCTATGCCGGCCAACAATGTATCAGTAGCATTCTGTTGCATTCTCCTGCCTCAAGCTCCTGTTCAGCTAAGTTGAATTCTGTTTCTTGTTTATGCTATTTTTGTCCAGCTATCTGCAATGTGACTCTCTGTAGCTGGAAGCTCTCGTGGACTGAAATTGCCACTCCAGTGGCATGAGTTGTCACTGGAGTTTTAAAGTAATTTCAGGATGGTGTTTTTGAGTAGTGTTTTGAAGTTGACCGTGAAGTAACTCTTTCCTGTACTTCTGCTATCTAGAAAGCGGACCTCACTGTGCTAAATCTGCTGTTCATCCTACGTATGTCTTTTCCTCTTGACTCACCGTCAATATTTGTGGGGGGCTGCTATCTCCTTTTGGGGTTCATCTCTGGAGGTAAGGCAGGCCTGTATATTCCTCTGATAGGGGTAGTTAGATCTCCGGCTGGCGCGTGGTGTCTAGGGCATCGTAGGAAACACTCCCCGGCTACTTCCAGTGTTGTGTCAGGTTCAGGTCACGGTCACTTTAGTTCCCATCACCCGAGAGCTAGTCCGTTCGTTATTTTTGATTTCCCTGCCATTGGGGAAATCATGACAGTTTGGCCGGCCATATGTGTTAAAACTATGCACTAAAGCAGGAAAGGATGTGAAAAGGTTTTTTTTTTTTCCTTCTGTGTTTGGAATGTGCTCATTTGTACTCCTTGCTTAAACTGCAGTCTTCAGCCTTTTTTTTTTTTTTTTCCTCTCCTCTTAATCTCTGAATGGCTTTGGTTACACCTGTTTGAATCATGGATCCACAGAGTTTGGTTGCAGGTCTGAATAACCTGGCTACAAAGGTCCAGAACTTACAAGATTTTGTTATACGTGCTCCAATGTCTGAACCTAAGATCCCTATGCCTGAATTTTTTACCGGAGACAGATCCCGTTTTTTGAATTTCAGAGAGAATTGTAAATTGTTTTTGTCTCTGAGATCTCACTCTGTTGGTGATCCTGCACAACAGGTTAAAATTGTTATTTCTCTATTGCGGGGTGACCCACAAAGTTGGGCATTTGCATTGTCGCCAGGGGATCCTGCGTTATTAAATGTAGATGCGTTTTTTCTGGCTCTGGGGTTGCTTTATGAAGAACCTAATTTAGAGATTTTGGCTGAGAAAGCCTTGATAGCTCTTTCCCAAGGGAAAGATGAAGCTGAGATATACTGCCAAAAATTTCGTAAATGGTCGGTGCTTACTAAATGGAATGAGTGCGCTCTAGCAGCTAATTTCAGAGAAGGTCTCTCTGATGCCGTGAAGGATGTCATGGTGGGGTTCCCTGTGCCTACAGGTCTGAATGATGCCATGAAATTGGCTATCCAGATTGATCGGCGTTTACGGGAGCGCAAATCTGTGCACCATATGGCGGTATCTTCTGAGCAAAAATCTGTGCACCATATGGCGGTATCTTCTGAGCAAAAACCTGTGCACCATATGGCGGTATCTTCTGAGCAAAAACCTGTGCACCATATGGCGGTATCTTCTGAGCAAAAACCTGTGCATCATTTGGCGGTGACCTCTGAAAAGGCACCAGAGCATATGCAATGCGATAGTGTATTGTCTAGAGGCGAACGACAGAATTACAGGCGCAAAAATGGGTTGTGCTTCTATTGTGGAGATCCAGCTCATGTTATATCAGCATGCTCTAAACGCATAAAGAAGGTTGATAAAAAGGTTGATAAATCTTTTTCTATGGGTACCTTGCAGTCTAAATTTCTTTTGTCCGTGACATTGATTTGTACTTTATCATCTGTTACTGTGGATGCTTATGTGGATTCTGGCGCCGCTCTGAGTCTCATGGATTGGTCCTTTGCCAAGCGTTGTGGGTTTGATTTAGAGCCTCTGGAGGTTTCTATTCCCTTAAAGGGTATTGATTCTACACCTTTGGCTAGCAATAAACCACAATATTGGACACAAGTGACTATGCATCTTACCCCAGACCATCAGGAGATTATTCGTTTCCTTGTGTTATATAATCTACATGACGTGTTAGTACTTGGATTACCATGGTTACAAATTCATAATCCAGTCTTGGACTGGAGATCAATGTCTGTGCTGAGCTGGGGATGTCGGGGGATTCATGGGGATGCACCTTTGGTTCCCATTTCTTCATCTACTCCCTCTGAGATCCCAGCATTTCTGTCAGATTTTTATGATGTCTTTCAGGAGCCTAAAATTGATTCTCTCCCTCCTCACAGAGAGTGTGACTGCGCTATTGAGTTGATTCCCGGTAGTAAATTTCCTAAGGGTCGCTTGTTTAATTTGTCTGTACCTGAACATACTGCTATGCGGGAGTATATCAGAGAATCTTTGGAAAAGGGTCATATTCGCCCCTCTTTGTCTCCACTGGGGGCAGGGTTTTTCTTTGTGGGCAAAAAGGATGGTTCATTGAGACCTTGTATCGACTATCGACTTCTGAATAAGATTACAGTTAAATACCAGTATCCGTTACCTTTACTGACTGATCTGTTTGCTCGCATAAAGGGGGCGAAATGGTTCACTAAGATCGATCTACGTGGTGCGTATAATTTGGTGCGGATTAAGCAGGGGGATGAGTGGAAGACCGCATTTAATACGCCTGAAGGCCATTTTGAGTATTTGGTAATGCCTTTCGGTCTCGCGAATGCCCCTTCCGTTTTTCAGTCCTTTATGCACGATATTTTCCGTGAATATCTGGATAAATTTATGATTGTGTATTTGGACGATATTTTGATTTTTTCGGAGGACTGGGAGTCTCATGTTCAACAGGTCAGGAGAGTTTTTCAGGTTTTACGAGCTAATTCTCTTTTTGTGAAGGGCTCAAAGTGTATTTTTGGGGTTCAGAGAATTTCCTTTTTGGGATATATTTTTTCCCCTTCATCTATGGAGATGGACCCTGTTAAGGTTCAGGCTATTTGTGATTGGATACAACCTACTTCTCTAAAGCAGAGGTCCCCAACCGCCGGTCCGCGGACCAGGACCGGGCCGTTGGGGTTTTTCAGCCGGTCCGCGGCGCCCCTGTTCAGCGGTCACGTGGGACCGCTCATTAGAGAAATGAATAGGCGGCTCCACCTCCCATAGGGGCGGAGCCGCATAATTCATTTCTCTAATCAGCGGTGCCGGTGACCGCTGACAGAGGAAGAGGCTGCGGCACCGAAGACCAGCTGTCCGGGGGAAGGAGCGGGACGCCGGGAGCAGGTAAGTATTACATATTCACCTGTCCTCGTTCCACACGCCGGGCGCTGTCTCCATCTTCCCGGCGTCTCTCCGCACTGACTGCAGGTCAGAGGGCGCGATGACGCATATAGTGTGCGCGCCGCCCTCTGCCTGATCAGTCAGTGCAGAGAGACGCCGGGAAGATGGCGCCGAGGAGCTGCAAGCAAGACAGGTGAGTATGTGTTTTATTATTTTTATTGCAGCAGCAGCAGCACAGCTATGGGGCAATAATGGACGGTGCAGAGCACTATATGGCACAGCTATGGGACAATAATGGACGGTGCAGAGCACTATATGGCACAGCTATGGGGCAATAATGGTGCAGAGCACTATATGGCACAGCTATGGGGCAATAATGGTGCAGAGCACTATATGGCACAGCTATGGGGCAATAATGGTGCAGAGCACTATATGGCACAGCTATGGGGCAATAATGGTGCAGAGCACTGTATGGCACAGCTATGGGGCAATGGTGCAGAGCACTATAGGGCACAGCTATGGGGCAACGGTGCAGAGCACTATATGGCACAGCTATGGGGCAACGGTGCAGAGCACTATATGGCACAGCTATGGGGCAATAATGGTGCAGAGCACTGTATGGCACAGCTATGGGGCAATGGTGCAGAGCACTATATGGCACAGCTATGGGGCAATAATGGTGCAGAGCACTGTATGGCACAGCTATGGGGCAATGGTGCAGAGCACTATATGGCACAGCTATGGGGCAATAATGGTGCAGAGCACTATATGGCACAGCTATGGGGCAATAATGGTGCAGAGCACTATATGGCACAGCTATGGGGCAATAATGGTGCAGAGCACTGTATGGCACAGCTATGGGGCAATTATGAACGGTGCAGAGCACTATATGGCACAGCTATGGGGCAATTATGAACGGTGCAGAGCACTATATGGCACAGCTATGGGGCAATTATGAACGGTGCAGAGCACTGTATGGCACAGCTATGGGGCAATAATAAACGGTGCAGAGCACTGTATGGCACAGCTATGGGGCAATAATGGTGCAGAGCACTATATGGCACAGCTATGGGGCAATAATGGTGCAAAGCACCAGGGAAACAAGCATGGTGCTCCCACTCATTCTGAACCTATGGTAAGTTGAATCACATTCTCATTATAAATGTCATAATTATATGATAAGTATGCACTAAGCTCCATCCCTCCATAACCCCACCCCCATATGACCAAAGCCCCGCCCCTGCCCCACCCCCACCGGGCCATGGAAAACTGGTCTTGCTTAAAGCCGGTCCCTGGTGCAAAAAAGGTTGGGGACCTCTGCTCTAAAGAGTCTTCAGAAATTCTTGGGATTTGCTAATTTCTATCGCCGATTCATAGCGGGTTTTTCTGCCATTGCTAAACCTTTGACTGATTTGACCAAGAAGGGTGCTGATGTTGCTAATTGGTCCTCTGCGGCTGTGGAGGCCTTTCGGGAGCTTAAGCGCCGCTTTTCTTCTGCTCCTGTGTTGCGCCAGCCTGATGTGTCGCTCCCGTTCCAGGTTGAAGTAGATGCTTCCGAGATCGGAGCAGGTGCAGTTTTGTCGCAGAAAGGTCCTGACTGCTCAGTGATGAGACCATGTGCGTTTTTCTCTCGAAAGTTTTCGCCCGCTGAGCGAAATTATGATGTTGGAAATCGGGAGCTCTTGGCCATGAAGTGGGCATTTGAGGAGTGGCGTCATTGGCTTGAGGGTGCTAGACACCAGGTGGTGGTCTTGACTGACCACAAGAATCTAATTTATCTTGAGTCAGCCAGGCGTCTGAATCCTAGACAGGCGCGCTGGTCGTTGTTTTTCTCTCGATTTAACTTTGTGGTTTCATATCTGCCTGGGTCTAAGAATGTGAGGGCGGATGCCCTCTCTAGGAGTTTTGAGCCTGACTCGCCTGGTGATTCCGAACCTACTGGCATCCTGAAGGATGGGGTGATATTGTCAGCTGTCTCCCCAGACCTGCGGCGCTCTTTGCAGGAGTTTCAGGTGGATAGGCCTGATCGCTGTCCGCCTGGTAGACTGTTTGTCCCTGATGACTGGACCAGTAGAGTTATTTCGGAGGTTCACTCTTCCGCGTTGGCAGGTCATCCTGGAATTTTTGGCACCAGGGATCTGGTGTCTAGGTCCTTCTGGTGGCCTTCCTTGTCTCGAGATGTGCGTATTTTTGTGCAGTCTTGTGATGTTTGTGCTCGGGCTAAGCCCTGCTGTTCCCGGGCCAGCGGGTTGCTGTTGCCCTTGCCTATTCCTAAGAGGCCTTGGACGCACATCTCTATGGACTTTATTTCTGACCTTCCTGTTTCTCGTAGGATGTCCGTCATCTGGGTGGTGTGTGACCGTTTTTCCAAGATGGTTCACTTGGTACCTTTGCCCAAATTGCCCTCCTCCTCTGAGCTGGTCCCTCTATTTTTTCAGAATGTGGTGCGTTTGCATGGTATTCCTGAGAATATAGTGTCTGACAGGGGCACTCAGTTTGTGTCTAGATTTTGGCGGGCGTTCTGTGCCAGGATGGGCATCGACTTGTCTTTTTCGTCTGCATTCCATCCTCAGACTAATGGCCAGACTGAGCGTACTAATCAGACCTTGGAGACTTACTTGAGGTGTTTTGTGTCCGCTGATCAGGACGATTGGCTTGATTTTTTGCCATTGGCAGAGTTTGCCCTTAACAATCGGGCTAGTTCTGCCACTTTGGTTTCTCCATTTTTTTTGTAATTCAGGGGTTCACCCTCGCTTTTCATCCGGTCAATTGGAGTCTTCGGATTGTCCTGGAGTAGATGCTGTGGTTGATAGAATACATCAGATTTGGGGACAGGTTGTGGACAATCTGAAGTTGTCCCAGGAGAAGACTCAGCAGTTCACTAATCGTCATCGGCGTGTCGGTCCTCGTCTTTGTGTTGGGGACCTGGTTTGGTTGTCTTCTCGATTTGTTCCTATGAAGGTCTCGTCTCCTAAGTTTAAGCCTCGGTTTATCGGCCCTTATAGGATTCTGGAGGTTCTCAATCCTGTGTCCTTTCGTTTGGACCTCCCAGCATCTTTTACTATTCATAATGTTTTTCATCGGTCATTATTGCGGAGGTATGAGGTGCCGGTTGTTCCTTCTGCTGATCCTCCTGCTCCTGTGCTGGTTGAGGGTGAATTGGAGTATGTGGTGGAAAAGATCTTGGACTCCCGTGTTTCCAGACGGAAACTTCAGTATCTGGTTAAGTGGAAAGGCTATGGTCAGGAGGATAATTCTTGGGTGATAGCATCTGATGTTCATGCTCCTGATTTGGTTCGTGCATTTCATAGTGCTCATCCAGATCGCCCTGGTGGTTCTGGTGAGGGTTCGGTGCCCCCTCCTTAAGGGGGGGGTACTGTTGTGAATTCTGTTTGTGGGCTCCCCCGGTGGTGTTTTATGGTAGTGCCACTTATTTGCCTTCTTCTATCCTTGATCACCTGTTGCCACCCATTAGGGGAGTTTCCTATTTAAGGCTGCTTGGCTGCTGGTCCTATGCCGGCCAACAATGTATCAGTAGCATTCTGTTGCATTCTCCTGCCTCAAGCTCCTGTTCAGCTAAGTTGAATTCTGTTTCTTGTTTATGCTATTTTTGTCCAGCTATCTGCAATGTGACTCTCTGTAGCTGGAAGCTCTCGTGGACTGAAATTGCCACTCCAGTGGCATGAGTTGTCACTGGAGTTTTAAAGTAATTTCAGGATGGTGTTTTTGAGTAGTGTTTTGAAGTTGACCGTGAAGTAACTCTTTCCTGTACTTCTGCTATCTAGAAAGCGGACCTCACTGTGCTAAATCTGCTGTTCATCCTACGTATGTCTTTTCCTCTTGACTCACCGTCAATATTTGTGGGGGGCTGCTATCTCCTTTTGGGGTTCATCTCTGGAGGTAAGGCAGGCCTGTATATTCCTCTGATAGGGGTAGTTAGATCTCCGGCTGGTGCGTGGTGTCTAGGGCATCGTAGGAAACACTCCCCGGCTACTTCCAGTGTTGTGTCAGGTTCAGGTCACGGTCACTTTAGTTCCCATCACCCGAGAGCTAGTCCGTTCGTTATTTTTGATTTCCCTGCCATTGGGGAAATCATGACACCCACCTCTTCCGACAAGCCTACAACCTGCAGTAACCACTGATCCACCAAACCGCTGCATGACCAGCTCTACCCTCACCTACTGTATCCTCACCCATCCCGTATAGATTGCGAGCCCTCGCGGGCAGGGTCTTCTCTCCTCATGTACCAGTCGCGACTTGTATTAAGATTATTGTACTTGTTTTTTATTATGTATACCCCTTCTCACATGTAAAGCGCCATGGAATAATTGGTGCTATAACAATAAATAATAATAGGGTAGTCCATCTTTCTTGCACGTTATATGGCAGCTTGGCGACTTTGGGTTTCACCCCACGTGTGGTGTCCACGTAACTAAGGCCAGGTAGATGTTTGTCTGTCTTGGCTAGCTGGAGTTCGAACAGCAGGTCGCTGAGTTCCTGGAATTTTGAGGCGCCCTTGCTGGATATTTTAGGAACATCCTGTAATTGTTTGAGCAATGCGTCTTCTATAGCTTCAGGACTGCCGAAACCTTTCTCTAGTCTGTCCCATGCGGTCGTGAGACCAGCCGCTGGATCGCTGATGTAAACGGATGAGTATCTTGATTCGCTCTGTAGATCGTGGTCCCAGCCACCTGATCAGCAGGTCCATCTCTTCAGCAGCAGTAATACCGAGGTCCCTAGTTGCAGTTTTAAAGGCACACTTCCACCCTCTGTAGTTTTCGGGTTGGTCATCGAACTTTGTGAGACTGCTGTTGGTGAGTTCTAGGCGAATCATGTACCTTGCAAATTCGGACATGTCTGTTCTGACTTTGGGAGCACACTTGATGGCTGAGTAGTGCTGTTGGCTTTGGTTGTAGTTTCTTGGTTCAGAAACATGGAAAGGTATGGAGTGGCATAAAAGTTTAACCCAGCAACCGGTTTGGTGTATACAGTCTCTGTCATATGCAAGGATGCAGCCATGCAGTTGTCAAAGGTATAGTGACTTGCCGTCATGTTAGGTTGCATGTAGACATTGGCATATGAAGTTTGCTGAGGTCCAGTGTTCGGCTGCGTGTTGGAGCGTGAATGAGCTTTAGGTTTGGACATTGGTGGCGCGTTGGACTGACCTTGAAAGCTGGGAGCTGCAGGCGGATCAGCGTCTTAGTGCCTTGGTGAAGTGTCGGAACCAACAGGAATGTTAGTGGTGATAAGTGGTTCATTATTTTGGCTTAGTACATAGTCTCTTGTGCACTTAAAGGGGTTTTCTGTATTGATCGAAGCTGATACTGTCCCCTTGACTCCCACTTAGAGCTTGTTCGAAGACCTTAATCTTGCCATGGCTGTCGCATGTTCGCATTCCTTCTCTATGACTTATATTTGTGCCTTCCTGCGTGCAGATTCAGCTTCCATGTCTGCCTTCTTGCATGTAGATTCAGCTTCCATGTCTGCCTTCCTGCGTGAAGATTCAGCTTCCATGTCTGCCTTCTTGGTGCAGATTCGGCTTCCATCTATGCTTTCTTGCATGTAGATTCAGCTTCCATGTCTGCCTTCTTGCTTGCAGATTCAGCTTCCATCTCTGCCTTCTTGCGTGCAGATTCAGCTTCTATGTCTGCCTTCTTGTGTGAAGATTCGGCTTCCATCTCTGCTTTCTTTTGGGTGAAAACAGCTTGCACTTTCGTAGTTTCCGCTTCGGCACATGCTCTTATAAGCTGCTCACTGAGGTTAGATGCCAGCAAGGTAGTAATGGTAATAATAATGTTAAAAATTAACCTTTAATAATAATATTAAAATCTGGTTGAGACAAAAACAACAAACCAACATATAATACACTGAGAACCACCCACTGAGCCCAATTGTTTCTGGTAAATATGGGCGCAAGTTATTGCTTAATCAATTCAAAATTATCCCTTAGAGGGTAACTTTATCTACACTATATTATTTCAAAGCAATATAAGAACAGGTGCTCTTTTTATCATACCAATTCTCACTAAAGCAAATGTGATTGTATCAGATGTTTTCAATAGTCCACAGAGGTCGGATATTACCCTACAGGAACCTTATGTCTGTTACATCTGTGCCACATTGCTAGATATATAGCCGCATGATAATTTCAAAAAAGCAACTGTAAAATGGAACAATCTCACCCGGTTCTCATGTAAGACAGACTCTCCCGGTCTTTGTGAGATGCTCGATACAATTCCTCTGTTGGTCCGTAGATGGGGGATAGATGTGCGCACCATCAAACTTTCAGCCCACCAAGCCGGTATTCAACTCAAGGTAATTGTAACCCCCTGGCCTCCCGACGCGTTTCCTTTCATCATCAGGGGAGGATTCAGAACACTGCCACCTCGGGGAGAAGGTGTTTTCCTCACGGGGAATAAACAACCTTCCTATTTAGATTACTCTTGCGGTCTGCCGCCGCTCATGTCTCCACCATTTATCTAAAATCCCCACCTCTTCATTTCCGGAATCCGGGCTCCACGTGTGTTTCCTCCAAAGGACGCCATATAGAATCAGACATTCACTGCCCGCGTCCCACGTACGCCCCCTTCCTACGTCATCACTGAACGCCTGTGTAAATTTGCGTTCCAGGCGGCTGAGAAATGCCTAACTTCCGGTGTGCAGAACCGGGTGTAACAAAAAATGCTCTCCCCGCTGCAACTTGGAAATCCCGGAACCTCCAATTGGCAATATTTTTACCGCTCCTGGAAATAACCCACAGAGCTGTGAACTATCCTCTTTTTAAGGAAAACCGAAAAAGAAGAGAAAAGAAGAGAAAAGGATTCCATATTTATAAACATAGTGCATTCAACTGAAATTATATTTTCATTTTTCAAAATCAATTTTGACATTAATATCAATGTCCTACTACCTCAAAAAGTGAGGGAGGACAAAAGAAAACATGTACTAAATCCGGCTAGGACCCATAAAACACGGCTTGCATGGATATGAAGGAAGAATAGGTACAAGTGTGCAGATACTACAATGCCCCTACTCATTACTCTCTATGCCCTACCTGACTGCGGAGGTTGGCACCCTAACAAACGAGATGGCGCCCCCGCTCACCGGAGGCTAACCCTAACTATCCCTCTAACGCCCTATCTCATAGTGATGAAAGATAGAAAAGACAACTTACTTCTACTAGTACAAATTGCACTTCATTTCTCAGAAATCATGGGAACCGGGATTGTATGCCTTTTATCAAAGCTATACTATAGCCTGCCTACACAGTGGAGGTCGGCACCCTACCAGATACGACAAATATGGTGCCCCCACTCCAACGGCGGCTAAGCCCTATATCACCCTAGCCTAAGAAGTTTACAGCAGTCAGCTCATAAAAAACAGCTAAAGGTGAGGATCTCATTAAGGCCGGTGGGCGATTGTGTCTTTAGGCGATGTATCCACCTAGCTTCACACTGTAAAACCTTCTGATCCCAATCGCCCCCCCTTTTTGGTTTTTCAACTTTGTCGATCCCCATAAATCTCAATTGGGAGTAGTTCCCATTGTGTATGGTGTTAATGTGTCTAGAAAGCGGAGTATCTCTCTTGAGTTCTATATCCCTCAGATGTTCACCTACTCTCCTCCGTAGTTCTCTGATCGTCTTTCCAATGTACTCTAGACCACAACCACAGTCTGCCTTATACACCACTCCCTTTGTCCTACAATTTATGAAATGTCTTATTTCAAATTCCTTTTTAGTGTTATTACTCTCAAAAGATTTGCCTTTGTGGCACCAAAAAAGGAAATGTGGCTTACACAGGAGCTAAAAGGGTGCTATACTTGTAGTGGATGTGTGGCCTGTCCAGTGATGACAAAAGGCAAATCTTTTGAGAGTAATAACACTAAAAAGGAATTTGAAATAAGACATTTCATAAATTGTAGGACAAAGGGAGTGGTGTATAAGGCAGACTGTGGTTGTGGTCTAGAGTACATTGGAAAGACGATCAGAGAACTACGGAGGAGAGTAGGTGAACATCTGAGGGATATAGAACTCAAGAGAGATACTCCGCTTTCTAGACACATTAACACCATACACAATGGGAACTACTCCCAATTGAGATTTATGGGGATCGACAAAGTTGAAAAACCAAAAAGGGGGGGCGATTGGGATCAGAAGGTTTTACAGTGTGAAGCTAGGTGGATACATCGCCTAAAGACACAATCGCCCACCGGCCTTAATGAGATCCTCACCTTTAGCTGTTTTTTATGAGCTGACTGCTGTAAACTTCTTAGGCTAGGGTGATATAGGGCTTAGCCGCCGTTGGAGTGGGGGCACCATATTTGTCGTATCTGGTAGGGTGCCGACCTCCACTGTGTAGGCAGGCTATAGTATAGCTTTGATAAAAGGCATACAATCCCGGTTCCCATGATTTCTGAGAAATGAAGTGCAATTTGTACTAGTAGAAGTAAGTTGTCTTTTCTATCTTTCATCACTATGAGATAGGGCGTTAGAGGGATAGTTAGGGTTAGCCTCCGGTGAGCGGGGGCGCCATCTCGTTTGTTAGGGTGCCAACCTCCGCAGTCAGGTAGGGCATAGAGAGTAATGAGTAGGGGCATTGTAGTATCTGCACACTTGTACCTATTCTTCCTTCATATCCATGCAAGCCGTGTTTTATGGGTCCTAGCCGGATTTAGTACATGTTTTCTTTTGTCCTCCCTCACTTTTTGAGGTAGTAGGACATTGATATTAATGTCAAAATTGATTTTGAAAAATGAAAATATAATTTCAGTTGAATGCACTATGTTTATAAATATGGAATCCTTTTCTCTTCTTTTCTCTTCTTTTTCGGTTTTCCTTAAAAAGAGGATAGTTCACAGCTCTGTGGGTTATTTCCAGGAGCGGTAAAAATATTGCCAATTGGAGGTTCCGGGATTTCCAAGTTGCAGCGGGGAGAGCATTTTTTGTTACACCCGGTTCTGCACACCGGAAGTTAGGCATTTCTCAGCCGCCTGGAACGCAAATTTACACAGGCGTTCAGTGATGACGTAGGAAGGGGGCGTACGTGGGACGCGGGCAGTGAATGTCTGATTCTATATGGCGTCCTTTGGAGGAAACACACGTGGAGCCCGGATTCCGGAAATGAAGAGGTGGGGATTTTAGATAAATGGTGGAGACATGAGCGGCGGCAGACCGCAAGAGTAATCTAAATAGGAAGGTTGTTTATTCCCCGTGAGGAAAACACCTTCTCCCCGAGGTGGCAGTGTTCTGAATCCTCCCCTGATGATGAAAGGAAACGCGTCGGGAGGCCAGGGGGTTACAATTACCTTGAGTTGAATACCGGCTTGGTGGGCTGAAAGTTTGATGGTGCGCACATCTATCCCCCATCTACGGACCAACAGAGGAATTGTATCGAGCATCTCACAAAGACCGGGAGAGTCTGTCTTACATGAGAACCGGGTGAGATTGTTCCATTTTACAGTTGCTTTTTTGAAATTATCATGCGGCTATATATCTAGCAATGTGGCACAGATGTAACAGACATAAGGTTCCTGTAGGGTAATATCCGACCTCTGTGGACTATTGAAAACATCTGATACAATCACATTTGCTTTAGTGAGAATTGGTATGATAAAAAGAGCACCTGTTCTTATATTGCTTTGAAATAATATAGTGTAGATAAAGTTACCCTCTAAGGGATAATTTTGAATTGATTAAGCAATAACTTGCGCCCATATTTACCAGAAACAATTGGGCTCAGTGGGTGGTTCTCAGTGTATTATATGTTGGTTTGTTGTTTTTGTCTCAACCAGATTTTAATATTATTATTAAAGGTTAATTTTTAACATTATTATTACCATTACTACCTTGCTGGCAGCTAATTTTTGGATTGGTAGAATTTTTCATTATATCACTGAGGTTAGAGAATTTTGGTGCACTTGATGTGGATGAGTGCTTTGAGTACTTAGCGGACCTGGATTTGTGAAATGACAATTCCAACGTCTGTGTGATTTTTGCTTCCGTTTTATTCACGATGTCGCGCACAGTGCAGTCTCGTTCAGAATTGAGTTGTTGAAAGCTCTGAAGTGCTTTTAGAGACTCTGGCGTGTTTTCTCACAAATGTCCTTGAAAAACTGTTATGCTGAGCACAATTGTTCCAGGGCTCCCTCTGGTGGTAACTCATGAGCGCCAGGCATAGATGAGACAGTCATTTGATTCTGAACCCTTTGCCATAGTCTGAATATACAACACCCCAAACCTGCTAATCCAAAGCACAAGGGGTCAAAGAGGTTTTTTTTACCAAATATATTTTTATTAAACAATATTATAGGTTAAAATATTACAATTATTTCTTACGGCGGTATATCACTTCTAACTGGATCCGTCTCGGATAGAAATATTGATTCAAGCCTACCTATGACAAAGAATTTGGCTTATGGATGGACTCACCTTAGGGTTCTTCTAAGGAACTATGTGGGACTTCCTTTTTTCTATGGATGTTATGTGTAAAGTTTTTTCCTTCTATTTGTACTTATGTACAATGTTTGATATTTATTATGTCACTTTTTGTAATGTGGTATACAAGTTACTCAGGACATATAGAAAATAAAAATTATTATTTTTACCCTGTTAATGCAAGAGAAAAGAAACTATTTCTGGAGATGCAGGGGTGGAAGGATGTAGTTTTTAAATTATCCGCCAAGGGAGGGAACTTGGTCATCTGGCCTCAGGAACTTTATGAGAAGCAGGCGTATAAATTGCTTTTGAAACTCTAAGTGTTATAAACAGCTCATATATATTCCCCTCATGGAATAGCAAAAGGAACTAGTTGAGATTCTGATAGATGCATATGAGGGAGGCTGTTGTGAATTCTGCTTTTGGGCTCCCTCCGGTGGTTGTAGGTGGTAATGCAGTTGTCCCTGAGTTGCAGTCCTGGTCAGGTGTATCTGCTGATTGCAGTTCTGACTGGGGTATTTAGGCGTGCAGGATTCATTAGTCCTTGCCAGTTGTCAATTGTTGTTGGGAGGTGTTGGACCTCTGCTTGGTTCCTCCTGCCTTTCTGCCAAATCAGCAAAGATAAGTGTCTGTTTTTTTTTTTTCCTGTGGCACACATGCTATGTGCTTCACAATTCAGTGCTATTCTTTGTGTTTTCTTGTCCAGCTTAGATTGTGTCAGTATTTTCTCAGTCTTGTTGGATTCTCTGGAGTGGCAGATATACATTCCATGTCTTTAGTTAGATTGTGGAACTTTTTGTATTATCTGCTGTGGATATTTTTGGAAGGGTTTTAATACTGTCCGCCTAGTAATCTGTCCTATCCTTTCCTATTAGCTAGAGTGGCCCCTTTTGCTAAATCCTGTTTTCTACCTGCGTGTGTCTATTCTTCTCCTACTCACAGTCATTATTCGTGGGGGGCTGAGGCAAGGTAGCATTCCTATTTCCATCTATAGAGGTATTTAGTCCTCCGGCTGTGTCGAGGTGTCTAGGGTCCGTTAGGCACACCCCACGGCTACTTCTAGTTGCGGTGTTAGTTCAGGATTTGCGGTCAGTACAGGTTCCACCGACTCCAGAGAAAGTTTCATGCGGCTCCAAGGTCACCAGATCATAACAGTACAATTGGCCATTAATGAGTTAAATGCATCTCAGAAGAAGGGAAGAAAGGTGTTGAGCCATTTTTTTTTCTGTAGTCTGTTTTGTCTTTTCTTCCCTCTTTATTTATGGGTGGCTGAGGAGTCTTGTGCCAGCATGGATGTTCAGGAATTAGCTTCTCGTGTAGACCAGCTTGCTGCTAGGGTACAGGGTATTTCTGATTATATTGTTCAAACTCCTGCTTTAGAGCCGAAGATTCCTACTTCTGATTTGTTTTTTGGTGATAGGTCCAAATTTTTGGGTTTTAAAATAATTGTAAACTGTTTTTTTCTCTGAGACCGCGATCCTCCGGTGATTCCATTTACCAGGTTAAAATTGTCATCTCCCTGCTGCGTGGCGATCCACAAGATTGGGCATTTTCCCTGGAATCTGGGAATCCGGCCTTGCTTAATGTAGATTCCTTTTTTCAGGCTTTAGGATTATTACATGATGAACCGAATTCTGTGGATCAAGCAGAGAAAACCTTGTTGGCCCTGTCTCAGGGTCAACAGGCGGCAGAATTGTATTGTCAGAAATTTAGAAAATGGTCTGTGTTGACTAAATGGAATGATGATGCTTTGGCGGCAATTTTCAGAAAGGGTCTTTCTGAATCCGTTAAAGATGTTATGGTGGGGTTTCCCACGCCTTCCGGTCTGAGTGATTCTATGTCTCTGGCCATTCAGATTGACCGGCGCTTGCGGGAGCGTCAAACTGTGCGCGCTGTGGCGTCGTCCTTAGAGCAAAGTCATTGTGGCGACGCTTCTCATGTAATTTCAGTCTGCCCTAAGCGGACAAAAAGGATCGCTAGTTCATTTACTATCAGTACTGTACAACCTAAATTTCTGTTATCTGTGACCTTGATCTGCTCATTGTCATCATTTTCTGTCATGGCATTTGTGGATTCAGGCGCTGCCTTGAACTTAATGGATTTTGAGTTTGCCAGGCATTGTGGTTTTCCCTTGCAGCCTTTGCAGAACCCTATTCCTTTAAGGGGGATTGATGCTACACCTTTGGCTAAAAATAAGCCCCAGTTTTGGACACAGGTGACCATGCACATGGCGCCAGCCCATCAGGAAGATTGTCGATTTCTGGTGTTGCATAATTTGCATGATGTTATCGTGCTGGGTTTCCCGTGGTTGCAGGTACATAATCCTGTGTTGGATTGGAAATCTATGTCTGTGACTAGTTGGGGTTGTCAGGGGGTTCATAATGATGTTCCTTTGATGTCAATCTCCTCTTCTTCCTCTTCTGAAATTCCAGAGTTTTTGTCTGACTTTCAGGATGTATTCGATGAGCCCAAGTCCAGTTCCCTTCCACCGCACAGGGACTGTGATTGTGCGATTGACTTGATTCCAGGCAGTAAGTTTCCTAAGGGACGACTTTTCAACCTGTCTGTGCCTTAACATACCGCCATGCGGAGTTATGTTAAGGAGTCTTTGGAGAAAGGGCATATTCGGCCATCTTCTTCACCGTTGGGAGCAGGTTTTTTTTTGTTGCTAAGAAGGATGGCTCCTTGAGACCTTGTATTGATTATCGCCTCTTGAATAAGATCACGGTCAAGTTTCAATACCCTTTACCTTTGCTTTCCGATTTGTTTGCTAGGATTAAGGGGGCTAGTTGGTTTACGAAGATTGACCTTCGGGGGCATATAATCTTGTTCGTATTAAACAGGGTGATGAATGGAAAACTGCGTTTAATACGCCCGAAGGCCATTTTGAATACCTTATGATGCCATTCGGGCTCACTAATGCTCCATCTGTTTATCAATCCTTCATGCATGATATCTTCCGGACTTATATTGATAAATTCTTGATTGTATATTTGGACGATATTTTGATTTTTTCCGATGATTGGAAGTCTCATGTGGAACAGGTCAGGATGGTATTTCAGATCCTTCGTGACAATGCTTTGTTTGTGAAGGGGTCTAAGTGTCTCTTTGGGGTGCAGAAGGTTTCTTTTTTGGGCTTTATTTTTTCTCCCTCATCTATGGAGATGGATCCGGTTAAGGTTCAGGCCATTCATGATTGGATTCAACCCACATCCGTGAAGAGCCTTCAGAAATTTCTGGGTTTCGCAAATTTTTATCGCCGTTTCATTGCTAACTTCTCCAGCGTGGTTAAACCCTTGACTGATTTGACGAAAAAAGGCGCTGATGTGGCGAATTGGTCCTCTGCGGCTGTCTCTGCCTTTCAGGAGCTTAAACGCCGATTTACTTCTGCTCCGGTGTTGCGCCAACCAGATGTTTCTCTTCCGTTTCAGGTTGAGATTGATGCTTCTGAGATTGGGGCAGGGGCCGCTTTGTCTCAGAGGGATTCTGTTGGTTCTTTGATGAAACCCTGTGCCTTCTTCTCCCGCAAGTTTTCGCCTGCTGAACGCAATTATGATGTCGGCAATCGGGAGTTGTTGGCTATGAAGTGGGCGTTTGAGGAGTGGCGACATTGGCTTGAGGGAGCTAAGCACCGTATTGTGGTCCTGACTGATCATAAGAATTTGATTTACCTCGAGTCTGCCAAACGGCTGAGTCCTAGACAGGCTCGATGGTCCTTGTTTTTTTCCCGTTTTGATTTCGTGGTTTCGTATCTTCCGGGTTCTAAGAATATTAAGGCTGATGCCCTTTCTAGGAGTTTTTTGCGTGATTCTCCTGAGGTCCTTGAACCGGTCGGCATTCTGAAAGAAGGGGTGGTCCTTTCTGCCATTTCCCCTGATTTACGGCGGGTTCTTCAGGAATTTCAGGCTGATAGACCTGACCGCTGTCCTGTGGGGAAATTGTGTGTTCCTGACAGATGGACTACTAGAGTGATTTCTGAGGTTCACTGTTCTGTGTTGGCTGGTCATCCTGGTATTTTTGTTACCAGAGATTTGGTTGGTAGGTCCTTTTGGTGGCCTTCGTTGTCACATGATGTGCGTTCTTTTGTGCAGTCCTGTGGGACTTGTGCGCGGGCCAAGCCTTGTTGTTCCCGTGCTAGTGGGTTACTTTTGCCATTGCCGGTCCCTGAGAGGCCCTGGACACATATTTCTATGGATTTTATTTCTGATCTTCCGGTTTCCCAGAGGATGTCGGTTATCTGGGTTGTTTGTGACCGCTTTTCTAAGATGGTCCATTTGGTGCCTTTGCCTAAATTGCCTTCCTCTTCAGAGTTGGTTCCGTTGTTTTTTCAGCATGTGGTTCGTTTGCATGGTATTCTGGAGGATATTGTGTCCGACAGAGGTTCCCAGTTTGTTTCTAGGTTTTGGCGGGCCTTTTGTGCTAGGCTGGGCATTGATGTGTCTTTTTCTTCTGCATTTCATCCTCAGACAAATGGCCAGACCGAGCGAACTAATCAGACTTTGGAGACTTATTTGAGATGCTTTGTGTCTGCCGATCAGGATGATTGGGTGGCCTTTTTGCCATTGGCCGAGTTTGCCCTTAATAATCGGGCTAGTTCGGCTACTTTGGTTTCGCCTTTTTTTTGTAATTTTGGTTTTCATCATCGTTTTTCTTCTGGGCAGGTTGAGCCTTCTGACTGTCCTGTGTGGATTCTGTGGTTGACAGGTTGCAGCAGATTTGGGCTCATGTGGTGGACAATTTGGTGTTGTCTCAGGAGGAGGCTCAACGTTTTGCTAACAGTTGTCGGTGTGTTGGTTCCCGGCTTCGGGTTGGGGATTTGGTTTGGTTGTCTTCCCGTCATGTTCCTATGAAGGTCTCTTCCCCTAAGTTTAAGCCTCGGTTTATTGGTCCTTATAGGATTTCTGAGATTATTAATCCGGTGTCTTTTCGATTGGCGCTTCCGGCCTCTTTTGCTATCCATAATGTCTTCCATAGATCTTTATTGCAGAAATATGTGGTGCCCGTTGTTCCCTCTGTTGATCCTCCGGCCCCTCTGTTGGTTGATGGGGAGTTGGAGTATGTGGTTGAGAAGATTTTGGATTCTCGTTTTTCGAGGCGGAGGCTTCAGTACCTTGTCAAATGGAAGGGTTATGGCCAGGAGGATAATTCCTGGGTTTTTGCTTCTGATGTCCATGCTGCTGATTTGGTTCATGCTTTTCATCTGGCTCGTCCTGATCGGCCTGGGGGCCCTGGTGAGGGTTCGGTGACCCCTCCTCAAGGGGGGGGGGGTACTGTTGTGAATTCTGCTTTTGGGCTCCCTCCGGTGGTTGTAGGTGGTAATGCAGTTGCCCCTGAGTTGCAGTCCTGGTCAGGTGTATCTGCTGATTGCAGTTCTGACTGGGGTATTTAGGCGTGCAGGATTCATTAGTCCTTGCCAGTTGTCAATTGTTGTTGGGAGGTGTTGGACCTCTGCTTGGTTCCTCCTGCCTTTCTGCCAAATCAGCAAAGATAAGTGTCTGTTTTTTTTTCCTGTGGCACACATGCTATGTGCTTCACAATTCAGTGCTATTCTTTGTGTTTTCTTGTCCAGCTTACGGTAGATTGTGTCAGTATTTTCTCAGTCTTGGATTCTCTGGAGTGGCAGATATACATTCCATGTCTTTAGTTAGATTGTGGAACTTTTTGTATTATCTGCTGTGGATATTTTTGGAAGGGTTTTAATACTGACCGCCTAGTAATCTGTCCTATCCTTTCCTATTTAGCTAGCGTGGCCTCTTTTGCTAAATCCTGTTTTCTACCTGCGTGTGTCTATTCTTCTCCTACTCAGTCATTATTCGTGGGGGGCTGCCTATCCTTTGGGGGTCTGCTCTGAGGCAAGGTAGCATTCCTATTTCCATCTATAGGGGTATTTAGTCCTCCGGCTGTGTCGAGGTGTCTACGGTCCGTTAGGCACACCCCACGGCTACTTCTAGTTGCGCTGTTAGTTCAGGATTTGCGGTCAGTACAGGTTCCACCGACTCCAGAGAAAGTTTCATGCGGCTCCAAGGTCACCAGATCATAACAGGAGGCATTATTCCAAAAAAATTGCTGGAGTCTCTTAAACCAAAATTACCCACATTTTATCTCATCCCTAAAGTTCATTAAAACCCTAAAGATTCCCCGGGCTGACCCATTGTGTCGGGCAATGAGGGGTTAAGTGAATTAATCTGACAAATTATTGATCACTTTTTAAAGCCATTGGTTACCTCCCTACCCTCTCATATATTGGACACCACAGCAGCTTTGAGAAGACTGGATCAACTTCACCTTGAAGATGGCATGATCCTGGTCACAGCGGATGTGGAGGCACTTTACACCTCCATCCGCCATTCCCAGGGTCTCAATGCCGTCTCTTGGTTTCTTAAAAATAGTAATTTGGAGCCTTCTCTTGCATCTTTGATCATGACTCTTTTGGAATTTGTTGATGCATAATTTCTTTATATTTAATGATCAGATATTTCTGCAATTACAGGGTACGGTAATGGGGGCAGAATGTGCCCCTTCTTACGCCAATTTCATTTTAGGCTTTTGGGAAAGAAATCTTTCAATGCATACCCATTGCCAGAATCGATAAGATACACCACTGGATCAGATATATTGACGTCATGTTTGTTTGGGACGAGTGAACTTCATACATTGATGTCCACATTAAACAATAATGACCTAAATATTTATTTGACTTCTACATATGGGCATAAGGTTAGTTTCCTTGACATTGATATAACGGTTAGAGAGGATGGTACAATTCTTACAGATATTTTCCGGAAGCCGACGGCCACTAATTCTATCTTACATGCCAAATCATCGCACTTACGGTCTACAATATGTTCCATACCAGTGGGACAGTACTTGCGGGCAAAAAATATATATTCTCTACTGATGGGGGACATTTGGGAGAAATCTAGGAGGCGGTTGTGTGAGGAACGAATAAGTGGAGAGAGTAGGAGGTCTTGGGAGGATCGAAGATTCCGTGAGGGAAGATATCGGGAGGTTAGTTCAGAGATGTAGGGAGGGGACAGGTTGTGGATGGCTTTGTAGGTCAGTGTTAGTAGTTTGAATTGGATTTGTTGGGGAATTGGGAGACAGTGGAGGGATTTACAGAGGGGAGAAGTGGATTAGCCGGGCAGCAGAGTTGAGGACTGGAGCGGTGCAAGAAAGTTAGCTGGGAGGCCACAGAATATATATATATATATATACAGAACAACGATAGGGATACCAACATTAACAAGGTCAGGCTAATTACACCCTTCAATGAACAGTGGAGTTTTCCAATATCATACATGAGCATTGGCATATCTTACTCTCTGACCCTATTCTTAAAAAAAAATCTCAGACAAACCCATCATTACAGCCAAAAAGGTCTAAGAACCTGTCAGATCTATTGGTGTGGCGTCATTACTTTTCTTCTAAAAAGTGTTCAAAGTTGTCTTTTTGGTGAGATTCAGGGTTTTTTTTCCCCCTGTCGATGGTGCAAGGCCTGTGCCAATATGGTTAAGGGCCAGGATTTCCAAAACAGTGATCATACCCGCACTCTTTGCATTAGGAAATGTTTAACATGCTCTTCAAAAGGAGTGATCTATTTGGCAAGATGTCCATGTGATAAGTTATATATTGGAATGACTACAAAATAATTACGAATAAGGATACGGGAATATGTGCGGGACATCGAGAAGTCCAGGGAGGCTAAGGAAGAGGAACAATTAAAGACCCTCCCTAGGCATTTCAAGTCATCCAACTCTGATGCAAATGTCCTCCCCGTTATGGAGATAGATCAGGTATCGTTGGGTACTAGGGGTGGGGACCTATTTAAAATACTGTCCCAAGTAGAAAGTCGATGGATCTGTAGGCTTAATACTATGGTATGGGAGGGGTTAAATGAAAATCACGGGTTTGGGTCCTTTTTGTAGATTAATGGGCTTTTTATCTAGCTTTGGCTTTTTAGTATATCAATAGTTTTTTCTACGTTTTTAATTATTCTTTTATTTTTTCAGATGTTTGTTTTGTTGCCTGGTTGAGATGACCATTCTGCTTCAGGATGTAGTTTGGTTCCCTAAGTATAGGGCCTTTGTGCAGTTCAACAATTATTTCTTCTGGGGATATTTCACTTCTAACTGGATCCGTCTCGGATAGAAATATTGATTCAAGCTATCATACCGCTGCTGCCGCCTCCTCGCTCGCTCCCGGCCTCTGCTTCTCGAGCGCGCGCGCATACCAGGTTCAGTGCTGCGCGTGTGCACTTCTGATCTTCTGTCGGCGCTCCTCTTCGTCTCCTCTATAGTCCTGAAGGACTAGTACCTGGAAGTCGGTCCTCCTTATTGTCCTCTCTATGGTTCTGGAGGTCTGTTACCCGGAAGTGCTACCCTGCCTTTAGGTATTTAAACTGCTTCCTGCCATCCCTCTGTGCCTGGTTATCATTTGTTCCTTCAGGTGTTCCTGGCCGCTCTTAGTCTCTGTGAAGTTCGTTTTCCCTCTGACTTTGGGTTTATCCTCTTTCCTGTATCCTGGTAGCCTCTGCGCTCCCTCAGTTCCTCCGCCAGCCCCTGCTGCAGTTTACCCACCAGTCCTGCGTCTCTGCAGTACTCACCTATCCTGTGGTCCTACTATCTCCGCCTCTTCTTGGTCTTCTCCCGTCCTGGTCCTCCAGCTTCCGTGGCGATAGTCCCTCACGGGCCTGCCCCTAACTCTCCCTGTATAGGGGGCGGTCTATCTGGTCAGCTCGTCCGTGAGGGGTTCGTCGTCGCGGTCTAGAGGGTCCACTTTCCGTTTTTCCTTTGAATCGTCACTCACAATAGGACTGCACTCGGATGACATCTGAGTGCAGCCTGATTCTTACAGCATAACACAAGCCTACCTATGACACATAATTTGGCTTATGGATGGACTCATCTTAGGGTTCTTCTAAGGAACTACGTGGGACTTCAATTTTTCTATGTATGTTATGTTTTATGTTAATTTTTTTCCTTCTATTTGTACTTGTGTACAATGTTTGATATTTATTATGTCGCTTTTAGTAATGTGGTATTTTATACAATTGTTATGCACCCAGCTTTGTTATATGTACACTCAAAGTCAGTCACTTGAGCCACTTTTATTTAACACTAGCTGAAGAGCCCGGCATTGCCTGGGCATAGTAAATATCTGTGGTTAGTTATAGCACCTCACTTCTCTTATTTTCCCATCACGCCTCTCATTTTCCCCATCACATCTTTCATTTTCCCCCTCACATCTCTCATTTTCTCCCTCACATCTCTCATTTTCCCCCTCACTCCTCTTATTTTCCCCCTCACTCCTCTCATTCCCCCTAACACTTGTCATTTCGACCTCACATCTGTCATTTTCCGATCACTCCACTATTTTCCCTCACTCCTCTCATTTTGCACTCACACCTTTTCATTTTCACCTCACACCTCTCATTTTCACCTCAGTATATACATGTTTGTCATCTCCCTTGTATATAGTATACACCTGTATGTCATCTCCCCTGTATATAGTATATACCTGCTGTGTGTCATGTCCCCTGTATATAGTATATACCTGTATGTCATCTCCTCCTATATATAGTATATACCTGTATGTAATCTCCTCCTGTATATAGTATATACCTGTGTGTCATCTCACCTATATATAGTATATATCTGTGTGTCATCTCCTCCTGTATATAGTACATACCTTTATGTCATCTCCTGCTGTATGTAGTATGTACCTGTATGTCATCTCCTCCTCTATATAGTATATACCTGTGTGTCATCTCTCCTGTACATAGTATATATCTGTGTGTCATCTCCTCCTGTATATAGTATATACCTGTGTGTCATCTCCCCTGTAAATAGTATATACCTGTATGTCATCTCCTCCTGTATATACTATATACCTGTAGGTAATCTGCTCCTGTATATAGTATATACCTGGGTGTTATCTCCTGTATATAGTATATACCTGTATGTCATCTCCTCCTCTATATAGTATATACCTGTGTGTCATCTCTCCTGTACATAGTATATATATGTGTCATCTCCTCCTGTATATAGTATATACCTGTGTGTCATCTCCCCTGTAAATAGTATATACCTGTATGTCATCTCCTCCTGTATATACTATATACCTGTAGGTAATCTGCTCCTGTATATAGTATATACCTGTGTGTCATCTCCTCCTGTATATAGTATATACCTGTATGTCATCTCCTGCTGTATGTAGTATGTACCTGTATGTCATCTCCTCCTCTATATAGTATATACCTGTGTGTCATCTCTCCTGTATATAGTATATATCTGTGTGTCATCTCCTCCTGTATATAGTATATACCTGTGTGTCATCTCCCCTGTAAATAGTATATACCTGTGTGTCATCTCCTCCTGTATATAGTATATATCTGTATGTCATCTCCTTCTGTATTAGACCTCGTTCACACGTTATTTGGTCAGTATTTTTACCTCAGTATTTGTAAGCTAAATTGGCAGCCTGATAAATCAGCAGTATATATTAGCTCACACATACACATAATAGACTGGTCATGTGACTGACAGCTGCCGGATTCCTATATGGTACATTTGTTGCTCTTGTAGTTTGTCAGCTTATTAATCAGATTTTTATTTTTTAAGGATAATACCAGACTTGTGTGTGTTTTAGGGCGAGTTTCGTGTGTCAAGTTGTGTGTGTTGAGTTGCGTGTGGCGACATGCATGTAGCGACTTTTGTGAGATGAGTTTTGTGTGGCGACATGTGTGTAGCAACTTTTTGTGTGTCGAGTTGCATGTGACAGGTTAGTGTAGCAAGTTGTGTGCAGCAAGTTTTGCGCATGGCGAGTTTTGCGCGTGGCGAGTTTTATGTGTGGTGCCTTTTGAGTATGTGCAAGTTTTGTGTGAGGCAACTTTTGCATGTGTTGCAACTTTTGTGCGTGTGGCAATTTTTCCGCGTGTGCAAGTTTTGCGTGTGGCGAGTTTTCCATGAGGTGAGTTTTGCACGTGTGGCGAGTTTTGCATGTGGGGAGTTTTGCGCGTGGCGAGTTTTGAGCGGCGAGTTTTGTGTTTCGACTTTTATGTGGCGAGGTTGGTGTATGTGTGGTGAAATGTGCGCTGAGGGTGGTATATGTGTTCGAGCACGTGGTAGTGTGTGGCGCATTTTGTGTGTGTGTTCATATCCCCGTGGTGGTGTGGTGATTATCCCATGTCGGGGCCCCACCTTAGCAACTGTATGGTATATACTCTTTGGCGCCATCGCTGTCATTCTTTAAGTCCCCCTTGTTCACATCTGGCAGCTGTTAATTTGCCTCCAACACTTTTCCTTTCATTTTTTCCCCATTATGTAGATAGGGGCAAAATTGTTTGGTGAATTGGAAAGCACGGGGTTAAAATTTCACCTCACAACATAGCCTATGACGCTCTCTGGGTCCAGACGTGTGACTGTGCAAAATTTTGTGCCTGTAGCTGCGACGGTTCAGATGCCAATCCCGGACATACACACACACACACACACACATACACACACATTCAGCTTTATATATTAGATTCACCTTTTTACTAGTTTTATCTTATTGGTCTAGTCACTCCCTTTTTTTTATCCCTTTTTAACTATATTATTATTTTTTCATTTTACTCTATTTACTACAGTATTGGACAGATCGCTTTTAGCACACTTATATTCATCCTTCACACATATACATAAATCCTGGGTTCATGGGTAGACTGGTGTTAATTGTTAAGATCTGTGAATACTTCCTCTTTGGACCGCTTATGATACTATACTCTGCATCTGGATCTTGTGCGCATGCCTGGAGGCGATCTTTCCCGGGGATACAAGATGTCCTCCTAAACAGGAATTGTAGCGGATGTTCTTTGAGCCATCTTTATATTGGAGTGGGGAACAATTTTAGCAACATTTATTTGCTTCCCTTACATGTGGACTGTGTTAATTTTTTTATGGACCCCTTTTGTGTGCCTGCTTAGTTTGTGTTGCTCTGTAATATTTTAATTTATAATATTGTTGAATAAAAATATATATTGTTAAACTCTTAGACCCATTGTGCTTTGAATTAGCCGGTTTGGGGTGTTGTATATTCAGATTATGTTGTTTGAGTCATGTGACCTGTCACTAAACTTATCCTTGAGGGATATTTAGTGTTTAACCCTTTGCCATAGGTAAGTTACACTGAAAAGTCATTCACATTTGGCGGTTTCTAGATTGTCTTTGACCTTCCATGTAGGTTTAGTCAAGCGTTTGGATCTTTCACTGCAGGCTGAGTGAGATCCTGCGTCTGTTTCTTGCTGTTGTAAATCAGGCAGAGAATTATAGATCCTTCCTGTCTTTGCCATTGTACACAGGAATGAAAAGGTGGGAGCTGTTCTGCTCCTAGCTGCAGAGGAGCTCACATACAATGTGACTGTTTATCCACAGCACAGGCTGTGTCTGCAGACTCTATGAAGCTGTTGTGTCTTCACAATTAGCTTGATAGACATTCCTTTCTCTGGATGGTAAGCTGTATACTGTTCTTGGAAGCAGACCACTATTTCCACTATTCTGACTCTTCAAGGCAGTAAGAGTATCTAAATCCTTAGCCATCAATCTCTTAGATAACTGTATGACTGTTGTACTCACATGCGATGCAGCCTCAGATAGTGCCAACTCAGCCACACTGACTTGTAATAAGAGTACAGGAGAAACAGAGTTGATTGTCTCTGAAATCTTGTATTTAAGCACAATGCAGGTGGAAAGCGTAATCCCAAATAGAGAAGTATACATGTGCATCCAAAAATGGCTACAGCAAACTGATAATGAAAATGAAGGGAGGAGCAAAGACTAAACACCATCAACTACAAAAGAGAAGGGGCAAACTTCAAAGGGCAGGGCTTCTCCCTAGCAACAACAGAATGCAATGCATAACATAGAGAATACAAAAGTTGTTCCCATTCATGGGAAACAACAGTAAGACATGATGTAACAGCAGAATAGTGACTGCAGCTCTGGAGGTAACTGGAGGATAAGACATGATGTAACAGCAGATTAGTGACTGCAGCTGTGGAGGTGACTGGAGGATAAGACACGATGTAACATAAGAATAGTGACTGCAGCTCTGGAGGTGACTGGAGGATAAAACCGTGACTCTTACATTCAGTCACAGGCCATAAAGAAGAAAACTTTGCAGACTTCTCTAAGTTGACATGATGACTCAACCATCACCTATGTGTAAAGGAGTACTCCCGGGTTCTGCCCCCCATGGATCATGTCCCTCTTCCTCCTCACAGACTTACTGTATGGGGACGTGTTCTATGTGATGGGACCGCAGCGGCTGAGACATCAGAGAATCAGACAAGAAACAAGAGTCGATCAGTGATTTTATTGTCGTCCACAGAAGATGACAAACGTCCTCAGAACGAAGCACAAAACACAGATGATACAGAAATCATGTCTCCTCTAGGACCCAGCAGTGGCTGCGGAGCAGAGATCATACAGCAATTGCATTCACAAGGACAACCTGATGCCTGCATGTTGATAAGTGAACTGACCACCATGTTTATCACTGAGCCACTATTAGATGGGGGCAATTAAAATACAGCTAGAGAGCAGCAATTCACCCATCATCATTACATCGAAGCCACAATACACACTGTGTAGTATGAGTGCAGCTCTGGAGCATGCTGCTTCACACTAATTCTGGGTATAGAATAAATACCATCAGATCAGAGCAGCAATCACACGCTGCACCGTCCAGGGGTCTACTAGTAACACAATCATGGCGGGTCCTGGAACCCCAACACCCCAATCTACGTTGTTTAATGGAGTGAAATGAGGCCTCATAATGATGCCCATAACGGTGCTTTGCCCTCAGCGTAGGACACATCGCATACATCATCTCCCTCGTATCCCGCACTGTTACAGTAATATGGAGAATGAAGAGTTAATGCTTCTCTTGTCCTCATACTACTATTACATGCGAGGGGGCAATGACGGGATGTCCGCTGCAGACAAGAAATTCTGTGGGACGTCAGATATTCCAGTCCTAGAATCTGGCCCAAGTCAAACATGGCTTTAGACACCACGTACAACTGAACAAAAAGATAATCAAACCCACACACAGACAAATAAAGTACAAGCCCCTCATAAGAAACACAGAAAGAGCAGATGCCAAATACATCAAACCTGCCCTGAGCCAAACAGATCACCAAACCTGCCTTGAAGCTAAACACATCACCAAACCTGCCTCGAGCCCAACAGATCACCAAACCTGCCCCGAGTGCAACAAACACATCATCAAACCTGCCCCGAGCCAAACACATTACCAAACCTGCCCTGAGCCCAACAAACACATCATCAAATTTGCCCCGAGCCCAACAAACACATCATCAAATTTGCCCCGAGCCCAACAAACACATCACCAAACCTGTCCCGAGCCAAACATATCACCAAACATGCCACAAACCCAACAAACATCACCAAACCTGTCCCGAGCCAAATATATCACCAAACCTACCCCGAGGCCAACAAACACATCACCAAACCTGCCCCAAACCCAACAAATACATCACCAAATCTGCCCGAGCCAAACACGGCCCCGAACCTGCCCTGAGCCAAGCACATCACCAAATCTTCCAGAGGCGAACAAACACATCACCAAACCTGACCTCAGCCCCACAAACACATCACCAAACCTGCCCCAAGCCAACACATCACCAAACCTGCCCCGAGGCCAACAAACATCACAAACCTGCTCCGAGCCAAACACGGCCCCAAACCTGTCCTGAGCCAAACAAATACATCACCAAACCTGCCTGAGCTTAACAAACACATAACCCAAACCTGCCCCAAACCCAACAAACACATCACCAAACCTGCCCTGAGCCAAACACTGCCCCAAACCTGTCCTGAGCTGAACAAACACATCACCAAACCTGCTACAAGCCAAACTAACACACCACCAAACCTGCCCCAAGCGAAACACAGCCCAAACCTGCCCCGAGCCAAAAAATAAACACATCAAACACATCACCAAACATGCCCTGAGCGAAACACAGCCCAAACCTACCCCGAGCCATGCATATTCCTTAACATGCCCCGAGCCGAAAAATAAACACATCACCAAACCTGCCCCGAACACAACACAACTCAACCTGCCTTGAGTCAAACACATCTCCAAACCTGCCCCGAGCCAATCATGGTCCTTAACTTGCCCTGAGCCAAACAAACACGGCCCCAAACCTACCCCGAGCCCAACGCAGGACCAAACCTTTCTGAGCCAATCACAGCACTAAACTTGCCCTGAGCTCAAAACAGCACAAAACTTGCCCAGAGCCAAACAGCACCAAACCTGCCCTGAGCTCAACATTGCACCAAACCTGCCGTGAGTCTAATACAGCACCAATCTTGCTCCGAGCCTAACACAGCATCAAGCCTGCCCCGAGCCCAACACAGCACCAAACCTGCCCCGAGCCCAACACAGCACCAAACCTGCCCCAAGCTCAACACAGCTTCAAACCTGCCCAAAGCCCAACACAGGACCAAACCTTCCCCAAGCCCAACACAGCTCCAAAAGTGCCGAGCCCAGCACAACATCAAACCTGCCCTGAGCCAAACACAGCACTAAACCTGCACCGAGCCCAAAACAGCATCAAACCTGCCCAGAGCCCAACACAGCACCAAACCTGCCCTGAGCTCAAAACAGCACACCTGCCCAGAACCCAACACAGTACATGTGCCCAGAGCCCAACTCAGCACCAAACCTTCCCCGAGCCCAAAACAGCATCAAACCTGCCCCAAGCCACAAACGGCCCCAAACTACTCTGGCCACTCCAGAATCCTACCCAATTTCCTCAGCCTTTTTATACGCCTCCTCAGTTACTTTAGCCTCGCCATAATTTTACTTCACAACCCAAGCCCAGCAATTCTCTTTTGTTACTCAGGATCTTCCATGCTCTTCTTCTATCTCTCTAACCTCTCCACAATCCTCCCTCATCACCTCAGTTTCGCCATACTGTTTGGTATGTGCACACATATTTCTCAGGCGTGTTTGCTCCAAAATCTGACTAAAAAAAGAGTCTATGAAATGCTAAAAAGAATGAACATTGGCATTTCTCTGTACTGACGACCCGCCGTTCACACACTCAGTCTATAGAGCATCTTTTAACCGCTTCAGGATTCCATAGATGCCAAACAGTTAAAAGATGTAACCAGTCCGTTCTCCACTCTGAAGACGCTCTATCCTTTCCAACAAAAGTCAAATGGAAGAGACGATCGGAAGATGCTTGGACGCGCTATTGACCTTCTGGAGCGTTTTGTCAGTGTTTTTGCTTGACAAACTGATAGAAGTTTCTTCATTGTTGTATGGAATTATAGAAACATCTGGAAAACTCAAAAAACACAGGAAAAGTGCAAAAAAATAAAATGGCGGCAATAAAGAGGTTTGAAGCGAAAAAGCGCCAACGTTTTGTGGTTTTGCGAAGTGCCTTCTTCTAAAAAAAACTTGGGAGAGGAAATGGCAATGTAAAAAAACTAATAAAGTAACAATGCTGGAAACAACGGGTGGGACTCCAGGAGCAGCAAACAGCACAGACCCCCTCCCTGCACGGTGGACGCCGGCCCGCACAGCCTGGTTACAGCCAGGCCACGTAGCTGTATGACCCCCACGGGCCGCGCAGCTGGGGGAACCAATGGGCCATGCACCTGCCGGGCCACACAGCCGGGTGGCTGTCAGGCCAAATAGCTGGAGCTGCAAGACCCACGGGCAGCAAAGCTGGGTGGGGCCACGCACCTACTGGGCCACCCATGGACAGCAACCCCAGGAGACCCACTGGCCACACAGCCGGGGGGGGGGGCACGCACCCACTGGGCCACCCATCGGCAGCAACCCCAGGAGACCCACGGGCCACACAGCCGGGAGACCCACGGGCTGGAATGTATAGAAGACACTTCATATATTTAGGCACCAGGAGCCATCACCTGAGGTCTAGTCAGTGGAGACACATATGAGGCCTCACAGACATAAAAAAAACAATACAACAACACAAGACTTTACATGCACCGAAGCGGCAATGCGAGTGTTAACAGGACAGACGGCGTCTCATACCAGTGAACGGACCCAGCAATGATGTCGCCATCTGTCAGCTTTGAAACATGGCAACACTGACAACCATGAGGTGCCGACAACAGAAACCAGATCTCCAGTCACACATTCACATTAACACGGGAGACATGATTGTCTGAAGCCACGGAGATCATTGCTGTGACACCACAGGGGGCATAAAATCTACAGCACACAATGAAGGAAAGCTTTGGTAAACTCTTAAATACTCTGCATCAGCCAGATAAACCTATGAGAATACGTACCTCTACTATAGACGGACTAGAATTCCTGAGTAAATAGATTAAAAACAGCATTTAGTAAAATAGATTCATACCCAAAATAAATACGGAATGTATATCCCTTTAAATAAGATCTGGTAAATTAACTATACCTTATATTAAGTGCAAACTAGATTAAATAGTCATTCCACGGTCAACAATAAAACAGGAGTATCGTCCTGAGCGATAGTACACCCCATGTATATAATAGTATAGACGTCACGGGAGATCCGAACCCAACACTTCCTGCGCTTCTCGGTCCTGATCTCCTGCTCTATCAGATAAATACAGGACTTATCCTATGTATAACTATGTTAGTGGCAGACAGGGTTAATATATCTACAGTATATTCTCATGCATTGATTGCAGCTATGCCAAGTGGTTGGGACAGCAATAATAATCCAGATCATGATCACTGCACCCAGTCATGACGCAGTTTCCTGTAAGCAGGGTCAGTGCTCTGCTCCTTTGGCACAAAACAAAATTGTACTGACCACTATGGATATTTCTGTAACGCATTAATATAAAAATGATCCCCTTCAAAGAGGAACACCATAGAAATAATAAAAAAAAATAGGTACGGACTGCAATGGGTCTAATTTGACACGGTATAAGCGCTGTCCCCTTCATACATGAACACTGGTAACTTACCACATTTAAAGTTGGGATTGCGAAGGGTTTAACGTAACTCTCCTAGTGTATAAACTGTCACTTTCATATGTGAACTTGGGTAACTTACCACAGAAATGAAAATTGTAGGGACCACAATGGGTCTCACATAAATCCCTGGTGTAAAAACTATGCTCTTTACACATGAACACTGGTAACTTGCCATAAAAATGACAATTGTGGGGACCACTTTGGGTCATACCATAACCCTCTAGTGTAAAAATTGTACCTGTCATACATGAACACTGGTAAATTACCATAAAAATCATATAAAATTGTAGGAACCACTATGGGTCTAAAGCACTCCTCAAAGAGTAAAAATTATCCCTTTCATAGATGGACAGTAGTGACTTACCGTAGAAGGAAAATTAACATTATTGGGTCTGCTAAGGGTGTAAATTAAACCCCCAGTGTAAAAGTGTCCCCTTCATACATGAACACTGGTAACTTTCCACAGAAATAAAATGAAGATTGTTAGGACCGCTATGGGTCTACATAAACCCTTAGTGTAAAAACTGTCCCATTACAAGTGAACAAGAGTAACTTATTATAGAAATAAAGTGTATATACAAAATGATACAATAATGGAGCACCTTAAAGGAGTTGCCCCATGAAAAAAAAATCATTTTAAACAATAAATATTGGAATATTATTAATAAGTTCCACAACTGGTTGTGCTTAAAAAAGTTCCTGTGCCGAGAAAATCTTATGAATGTTCCCCTGCTATATCTGATCAAGTAGAGCTAATGCAGGTCATGGTCACGCACACATAGCATCCGGCCAAGGAAGAAAGCTTGAGTAATGACACACCTGGGAATTTCGGCTGCTTTTTGGCTGCTTTTTTTGCGTGAGGTAACAATTTTCCTGCTTGTTTGTTTTACCACAGGTATGATTGTTTCTGCCATTTTACCAGCCCTGTGAGCACATCACAAATCAAGTCAGTGATGTAAAAGCTTGGTTGGCCATTGAACTCTATGTCAGTAATTTAATTAATGATGAGCTTATAAGGCTGGTGACTCGGCAGGACAATCAGAGCTGTGAAACAAACAAAGAAATGGGTTCCCTTACATAAGCAAGCATCTGAGAGTCCCAGTGGTGGTATCAGTGTATTCACTTATGCTTTCTTCAGCCAGGAGCTGTGTATGCACGACTTGGTCAGACAGTGCAAGAAACATAGCACATAGCAGGGGAACATTAATAAGATTATCTCGGCACAGGAACTTTTTTTTAAACATATCCAATTGTGGGACTTAATATCCTAAGATCTATTGATTAAAACTGCTTTTGTTTGTGAGAGAACTCCTAGGATAAAGGCCTCTTCCCTTCATGCACAGAACAGGTCACAGGTGCAGTACTAAACTGCTAGAAATGCAGCAGAAATCATACAAAGATTGACATGAAAGCTTCCACCTGATGGTGGAGTCACCGAGAGACGTGCCTGCGCTACATTCATGAACCGACTCATGGCTGTGGATCTAAGGGAGCGTACTGCCGCCTCTTCCAGACCCAAAGCCTATGTCTGCGTGCAGCTCCACTTCTGTGCTCGGGGGCTTCGCTGGACACAGCTCTTGTAAGGCTCTTTCGATATCTTCCTGCTTAACAGTGACACCCGATGACGACTTAGACAAAGTCATCTGTAGAGAACACCACAGTGCCGTCCGCGCCCTCCTCGTGGACAATACCATCTCCTTAATGGCGGCTGCCAGAGCTAGGACATCTGAGAAAAGAAAGTAATAATGAGAGCCGCCAGAACATACAATGTGGGTACAAGTGCCATACCCGTAGGCACCCCGCCAGTCAGCGCCAGATGGGGCGCATTCACCGCTGCCGTTTATGGCTCCATGTCTATGACTGGCGCCGATGTGTGGAGGGGCGAGTTACCCTGTCAGTCCAAGGGCCACACTGAGGTAGGCCGACGACCATATAGGTGTAACGGCTTATTACAGGCATGAGGAAAAACTGAGTAACCTTCTCTGAATTCTATAGTTTTACGCATCAGAATATAATAAAAAACGCCTAGTCCTTAGAATAGTCTGTAAATGAGGCAAGTACAAAACGAAGGCTTAATCTTAGGGAAGCCATCGCTGCTGCCCATCAATCTGGGAGGTCATAAAAACATTTCAATTTGGAGTCCATCGATCCATAGAGAAAAAGATTATTCACAATTGACAAAAAGTGAAGACAGATGAAAATCTTCCAGGAGTGGAAATCCCAGCAAATACACTCCAAGGTCACACTGTGCAATGCTCAGACACTGGAGAAACCCCCAAGAGCTACAGCTCAGACTCTGAGGCTCCGTGCACACCGTGACTATCTGACTGCAGAAATCTCTGCAACTCCACAAATTTGTTTACAGCAAAAACGCAACAGGAAAAACATGCGTTTTTTACGCATTTTTCTACAGCAATGAATACTTTTGGATATATTTTAAGAAGGGAAAAGAAAAAATGTGGTGTAATTTCCTTGTTCAATAACTTCTTTATCATTCTTATTTGCCCCATCCCAGGCTAAAAATCCCTGCCCTCAGCTGCCCCGTCTCTTCCCAAAGCCCTGGTGCAGTGGTATCGGGGTACGGTGGTATCGGGGTAATGGGATTAGGGGTTGGGGTCAGCAGCCGGAGCTATCAGCCAGACCCCTCACTACTAAACCTGAAAGGAAAGAGTTAAATAAACTCGCCGAGAATAAAAGAAAACAGGCACATTCTTTAATCATTAAATTAACCCAATATTCTCACCCCAGGTCCGACAATGATCCAAGGGTTAAAGCGCTGTCCCACGTTATCACAGAATAAACCTAAATAGGCGGTAACCAAACACCTGGCTGCACGGTGCGCGCGGCGATACCTGGCGGTGGAGACGCCGGGGGCTATTAGGGCTCATACTCATCTGCGAGAAAAACAGACCAGAGCAATCCGATGACATTGGTCAGAGTGCCGTCTGATTTTTATATCTCTGAGTCTTTGCCCATCTGCAATTTTTTTTCTCAACTGAATTTGGACTGAGGAAAAAAACTCAGCATGGCGCGAAAATCCTCATGTATTGGACAAGACTCGCCAATGCAAGTCAATGGGTGCAAGAAAAAAAAAATCACACGTCATTCAGACCATGCGAGTGACGTCCAATTTTTACACACCCATGTCCTTGAAAACCCGACATTTCATGTTGAAAAACGTAAACTCGCAGGGTGACCTGACAGAATAGATATATACACATAGAATAGGTATAAATATGTCAGTCACATATACAGTTAGTACAGTGTGGTGTGCAGCTTACTGTATGTGTAACTAGTTACTATTTTTCTGAAAAAAATGGCGTGGGCTCCAGCATAATTTTCTTAACCAGCTGAGGGAAAGCCGACGGCTGGAGGCAGATGTTTATAGCCTGGGAAGGGGGTAATATCCATGGAGCTTCCCAGGCTATTAATATCAGCTCACAACTGTACACTTAGCCTTTCCTGGTTATAAAAATGTGGGACCCCCCTAACAAAATGATGTATGGTCCCCTTTTACTTAATAACCAGCAAAGGCTAGGCAGCCAGCTCTGAGCTGATATTAATAGCCTAGGAAGGGGCCATGGATCTAGGTACCCCAGGCTAAAAACATCAGCTCCCATAAGATGTGCCAATTCTAGCACTTAGCCTCATTCTTCTCACTTACCCTGGTGCAGTGGCATGTGGGGTGATAGTTGGGGGGGGTTGATGTCACCTTTGTATTGTCCAGTGACATTAAACCCAACAGTTAGTAATGGAGGGGCGTCTATAAGACGCCCCCATTACTAACCCCATAGTAATATTATAAAAACACAGACACCCAGAAAAAAGTCCTTAATTTGAAATAATGACATCGACTCCTTTATTGCATCTAAACCATACTCACATCGCCCAGTCCACTGAAGCCAACATCCTCACCTGAAAAAAAGTGGTACTCACCTGCGCTGTCTACAAAAACGAACAATAAAATGAAAAATAGATGAATAAATGAATAAGAGAGCACCTACTTAATGAGTAATCATTGGTTATGCAGTGGATGTTGTAACAGGTCCTTAAAGTACTACCAGAATCTTAGGGGAATGAGAGAGAGAAAGGGGTAAATGTTTGTATTGGTGAATATAGTGAGATTTATAATATATACTCACTCAGGTATTAAATGGAAATGTGCAATGAAGAGACGTGATCCCTGTGTATCTGCGATTGATGCGGGTATTGTGATGACCACGGTTGCTTAATCTTCAGAGGTTTATAGAAGATGCCGCTGCTTAAATAAATGTACAACCTTTATAGGTATGGTTGTAAATGAATGCGGTCTAGTTTTCCCAGTACACAATAAACTTACTGCTGGTGGGAGTAGCGCAGGATTCCGTTAGGTTAAGGTGCTAAGATGGCCGTCAGGTGCTGGCTGACAAGGAGTACTGTGATTAGAATTGATTGCCCATATGTTGAGATGAGGAGAAATGCTCCCCTAGTATGTCGGAGCACTAATATGCCACAACTGCTATGTGCACATAAAATATGCTGTACTCACTGTGGTGCTGAGTGCGGAGGGTTAACCCTGATGAGTATTAGTGTTCCAACATAAGTAAGTGCTCTCTTATTCATTTATTCATCTATTTTTCATTTTATTGTTCGTTTTTGTAGACAGCGCAGGTGAATACCACTTTTTTTCATTTGATATACTTTACATGTCTACACAGAACCTGTCACAATCACCAGCAGCACTCTACATTCAGCAATTTTGTTCCCCCACTAGGAACTATCAGGAGCACCAGTGCTTTTTTTTCTTTTTTAACATCCTCACCTGTCCGAAGTGAAGACATAATCCATAATGTCCCAGGACAATCCTGATCACAGCAGGCTACACATTGACACAGGAGCCTGTAATCCTGCAGTGTGTAGCGCTGAGCTGCAGTGAGGAAGTTCACCAGAGTTCATCAGCTGATGAGCCCCGGTGACCTCATTTACAGCACTTCTGCTGCGTGAGAACTTTCTTACAAAGCGGTGCCGTAACACAATTACATGCTCCTGTGGGGTAGAGCAGTCACATCAGATTACGCTGGATAGGTGAGGGATATGGTGGTTTATTATTTTTTCGCTTTTCTAGGTGACATGGGCATCGGGGATTAGGTGTTAAGGTAAGTATATGGTGTTTTTTTATTTTTTTTTTTACAGGAGACAATGTGTTTCAGGGATTAGGTGTAAGGGGAGTATAACTGTGTTTTTTTTTATTTTTATGTTAATATTTATTTCAACTTTTTTTTTTTTTAGTTTGAGCACAGGGGCCGACTGATGGCTACACCCATCAGCCACTGCCTGCTCCTGCTGTAATCAGTGACAGCCCGTGACCTGCAGTAAGCTTTTTACTGCGGGTGTGTGACATCTGCGGAGTCATGCTGTCATGCAGCGCTCTTAATAATTTTATCGGCAGTAACGTTACCGCCGATCACTGCACTGATGTTTCTCGCGCTGTCACACAGATGACAGCGTGCGAAACACCCGATATGAAGTCCGTAAAAACGCAATAAAAAACTCAGCAAATCCGCATTTTTACAAACGCATTTTTGGCGAGTATTCGACTGACTCTATTGAAGAAAATGGACAAAAAACGGGGCAAAAAACCACAAAGAATAGACATGCTGCAGATATAAAAGCAGCACAAAATCGGAACGAAAAATGACTGATCTCACTTAATTTATCACACAGCTCCCGCATTTTAGGTTAGTTTTGGGAACATGTCACATGGTAATGGCACAAAGTAATTTCTGATTTCTCGTTCTTCGTCTGTGGTTAGATTTACAAAATGTGAAGACATTTTAAGGACTAGATGTTGTTTGTGCACCAGAGCGTCCACGGAAGGAGTACTCAGTATTTCTCGTGACATGGACACTAGTGGAGTCACGCCTGTCATCACATTCCCACCCTGCTCCACGAACTGAGGCTTCATGCCCCTCAGACAAATCCTCATCATCAGGGCGATGTGATGAGGGCAGGTGGCTGCAGGACCCTGGTGGTAGGAATGCATGGGGCCCCTGGGACAAGACTCGCTCTAGGATACCCCTACAGGACCACACATGTCCTGCACCTGCTGACAGCACACATTGTCCGTACCCCTCTCGTTGTTGTACCGCGGGACGCCTTGCTTCTGGCGGTTGGCAGCATTAATAATCTCATCTTTCCGCCGCGCTTGTGTGAGGTGCACGGCTTCCAGGTGGTGCTCCAGGGCGATGTGTATGTTCACATGAAGAGTCTCTCCACGGATTCTCTCCATTATCTTCACCAATGAAACAGCCTGGTGGAGGCAGAGAGGTGTGAGAGAAAGACCCTTCTCCAATCACATCCAGAGCTGCTTTCAAAATCCAGGAGGAAATAGATTGATCTCCGAGCTTCCAGCAGATCTGTCACCTAACACCCGAGGACCAACCATCAAAACAAGGGACCCTCAGAATGTAAGTGCAGCTGTGGAGGTGACTAGAGGAGGAGGCATGATGTACATCAGCGCATGGTCTATGTGTATAGAGACTTACCCGCGCCTGCTCTCGAAACTGATCTACAACCAAGCGGTCAACACGGGAGGGATTTGGTGGAAGTCGCGGGATTGTGGAGCTATAAGAACAGGAGATCCGGTGTCCTGGAAACTTCACCGCAAGTTCTGCCTCCGTCTAATGTGAGAACAGAACAAACCGCCATCACTAAGTCACACAATGCTGTGAGCACACTGTGCATAATGATACAATACTGTGCATAATGATACAATACTGTGCATAATGATACAATACTGTGCATAATGATACAATACTGTGCATAATGATACAATACTGTGCATAATGATACAATACTGTGCATAATGGTACAATACTGTGCATAATGATACAATACTGTGCATAATGGTGCAATACTGTGCGTAACGGTGCAATACTGTGCGTAATGGTGCAATACTGTGGGTAATGGTGCAATACTGTGCGTAATGGTGCACTACTGTGCGTAATGGTGCAATACTGTGCGTAACGGTGCAATACAGTGCGTAATGGTGCAATACTGTGCGTAATGGTACAACACTGCGTAACGGTGCAATACTGTGGGTAATGGTACAATACTGTGAGTAATGGTACAATACTGTTTGGAATGGTGCAATACTGTGCGTAATGGTACAACACTGCGCGTAACGGTGCAATACTGCGCGTAATGGTGCAATACTGCGCGTAATCGTACAATACTATGCAGAACGGTACTGTCATGGTTAGGACATGCTTAATATCCTGTTCTCTCAGGGTTAATTTTCCTGGCTCCCTTTCGATCTGGGAGGGGTATTTATACTCACTCCAGACTAGGATTCGCTGTTAGCTATACTTTCTGTTCTAGTCTGTGTGCCTGACCTCTGGAGTGTGTGCTCAGTTAGCAATTGTCTTCCTTGCTCTCAGTGCGTTACTCTGTTTGTTCTTCTGGATTTCTGACCTCTGGCTTCACTTCTGACAATCCCGTCTCACCCCTTTGGCACTTCGTGATCTCCTGGCTCCGATCTTAGCTTGTTCAAATACTCTCTTGAGTTTATCCTTTCTCTGTTCCCTGGTGTCTGGCTCCGCCCCCGATCACCTCCTACTCTGTCACATGGTTCAGGTCCTGTTTGTACCTGGCTAGTAACCCGGCGCTTTGCTCAGCTCCCTTGCTGCTGTGTGCAGCATTTCCCACAGCAGTATTACTCGGGAGCCGTGACATTATAGATGACCCTGGTGGGGGGTGTTGGTATGCCATGGATCCGGTACAGGCTCTCACGGGGCACATTAATGAGCTCTCCCAGCTTATGCAGAAGCTGTCCATGGAGCAGCAAGCCCTGGTCCACTCGCACCAACAGGTGCAGAGATGTGGCAGGTGCTTTACAGAGGTCTGCTCCGTTGGGGTTCCGGGAGGGGGGCCCCACTGATGTATTCCTATCGGACTGCGAGCCACCGGTAAAGTTACCCAACAGTTTCTCCGGAGATAAAAAATTGTTTAGGGTCTTTAAGGAGGGATGCAAGTTGTTCTTCGAGTTGCGTCCCAGGGCCTATGAAAATGAAAGGCAGAAGGTGGGGGTCGTAATGTCCTTGTTAGGGGGGGCTCCACAGGCATGAGCTTTCTCTCTTCCTCTGCTCCTGGACGTATGTCTGTGAACCCGTTCTTTGAGGCTCTGGGGCACATTTATGATGAGCTTGATAGAGTGTGTCTGGCAGAGGATATGGTGATGAGTGTGACACATGGGAGGCACTCCGCTGAATGGTTCTGTTCGGAGTTTAGGCATTGGGCAGTCGAAGTATCTTGGAACGACAACGTCCTGAGGGGGTTGTTCCGCAAGGGTCTGTCTGACTGTCTGAAGGATGCTCTGGCACTTCATCCTCCTCTTGATACCCTGGAAGATGCCATGACGCAGGCGGTCCGGATGGACCGGAGACTCCGTGCAAGAGGAGTGATGCAACAAGAGACTCCCTTGTACTCCAAATTGTGTGTCTCTGCACCTGTATCTGAGCCCATGGAGATTGGGTCAGTCTCGGTTATGGAGAAAGAGAGAAGGAACCATAGAGACAACCAACTATGCTTTTTACTGTGGAGCCTCTGGACATTGGAAAAAGAACTGCCTCTCCTGCCCATCTTCAGCGAAACCGTCAGAGAAACGACTGAGTCTGGGCAACAATCGAGGAGGTTGTCCAGACTCCCAGGTACATTTTTCTCGCTTGCAAAAACTGTACTCCAAGTGGAATTGGAACTTGCTGGCGGTCCTGTGGTGACCACCGCCTTTGTTGACTGCAGTTCTTCCATTAATTTGATTGATGCCCAATTTGTGACTCGTAATAAGATAGGGACAGTCAGGCTGAAAGACCCTGTTAAAACTGTGGCTGTTGATTCATCCCCTCTTACCCGGGATGGAATTTGTTTCAGGACTGATGTTTTTTTCTCTGAAAGTGGGTTCCACTCACGTGGAAAAATTAAGTTGTTTCGTTATGAATAATCTTGCTTGCTGGACTGGTACTGGGGATGCCATGACTTCAACGCCACAATCCTGCCATTGATTGGGTGGCGGGGGAGATTACTCAATGGAGATGTAAAGGTACCGTCTCACAGTGGCACTTTGGTCGCTACGACGGCACGATCCGTGACGTTCCAGCGATATCCATACGATATCGCTGTGTCTGACACGCAGCAGCGATCAGGGACCCCGCTGAGAATCGTACGTCGTAGCAGATCGTTTGGAACTTTATTTCGTCGCTGGATCTCCCGCTGTCATCGCTGGATCGGTGTGTGTGACACCGATCCAGCGATGCGCTCGCTTGTAACCAGGGTAAACATCGGGTTACTAAGCGCAGGGCCGCGCTTAGTAACCCGATGTTTACCCTGGTTACCATTGTAAATGTAAAAAAAACCAAACAGTACATACTCACATTCCGGTGTCACGTCCCTCGCCGTCTGCTTCCCGCGCTGACTGTGAGTGCCGGCCGTAAAGCACAGCACAGCGGTGACGTCACCGATGCGCTCTGCTTTTACTTTACGGCCGGCACTCACAGTCAGTGCGGGAAGCAGACGGCGAGGGACTTGACACCGGAATGTGAGTATGTACTGTTTGGCTTTTTTTTACATTTACGATGGTAACCAGGGTAAACATCGGGTTACTAAGCGCGGCCCTGCGCTTAGTAACCCGATGTTTACCCTGGTTACCCGGGGACTTCGGCATCGTTGGTCGCTGGAGAGCTGTCTGTGTGACAGCTCTCAAGCGACCACACAACGACTTACCAACGATCACGGCCAGGTCGTATCGTTGGTCGTGATCGTTAGTAAATCGTTTAGTGTAACGGTACCCTAAGGGTAATGGTCAGTGTTGTAACCTGGGACCTTTTGTTAACACGGTAAAGTCTGTATCTGTGTCACCTGTCGGTCTGGAGGGTTTTCCGGAGTACCTGAAAGACTTCGAAGGTGTGTTTTCCGAAAGCGAGGCTGAGGCGCTTCCACCACATCGGCCTGGTGATTGTGCTATTTAGTCCCTGAAGCTCAATTACCCAAGGCTCGTCTGTATAATTGTTCTGGGCCTGAGCGCAAAGCCATGAAAGAGTACATCACAGAGAGCCTCTGCAAGGGGCATATTCAGCCCTGTCTCACCCATGGCAGCAGGGTTTTTCTTTGTGAAGAAAAAAGATGGTGGTTTGCGACCGTGCCTCGACTTTCGGGAACTGCGTAAGATTACTGTGAAGAACACGTACCCTCTCCCTCTGATTCCTGATTTATGTAATCAACTCACTGTGGCCAAATGGTTTTCTAAGCTTGACTTAAAAGGGGCTTATAACCTCTTAAGGATCCAAGAGGGAGATGAATGGAAAACAGCATTTCTGACGACCGAGGGCTTAATTGAAAATTTGGCTATGCCCTTCGGTCTTACTAACGCCCCTGCTGTTTTCCAGAATTTCATTAATGTTGTTTTTTCTGACCTGACTGGGCGCTACGTTGTCAATTACCTGGATGACATCTTGATATACTCAGAGGACACTCAGTCACACTTATACCATCTACGTACGGTTCTTGTGAGACTCGGGGAGAACCATTTATACGCTAAGCTGGAGAAGTGTTCATTCTTTATGCAAGAACTGTCTTTTCTGGGTTTAATTGTATCATGGGAGGGATTCCGAATGGATCCGGGGAAGGTTCAGGCCATTTCTGATTGGGTGCAACCTCATGACCTGAAGGGATTGCAACGATTCCTGGGCTTCGCTAACTTCTATAGGAAGTTCATTAAAGGGTTTTCGCAGGTGGTGAAACCCTTGACGATCCTCAACCTCAAAAGGGATGGATTCAAAAATTGGTCCTTGGCCGCAAAAAATTCCTTCCAGACACTGAAGAAATGCTTTACTTCAGCACCCGTGTTGATACAACCCGATACGTTAAGACCTTTTATCGTGGAGATCGACGCTTCGGAGGTGGGGGTGGGAGCAGTGTTGTCCCAGGGTCTGACCACCCTTACTAACCTTAATCCCTGTGCCTTTTTCTCTAAAAAATTGTCATCGGCCGAGAAATTATGAGGTCGGCAACAGGGAATTGTTGGTGGTTAAACTGGCCTTCGAAGAATGGAGGGGGCTGTTCATCCTGTTATGGTCATCACTGATCATAAAAACCTGGCCTATATCGAGTCAGCTAAGAGACTGACTCCCAGACAGGATCGATGGGCACTTTTTTTTCTCGGTTTCATTTTACCATTACGTTCCGACCAGGGTCTAAAAATGTAAGGCGGATGTTTTATCCCAAAGTTTTGATTCTGTGTCCCCTCCAGAACCTCCTTCCTCCATTCTTCAACCAGGAGTGGTTGTGGCAGAAGTCTCATATGAGTTACAGAGAGAGATTCTGGCAGCACAAGTTCCCAGGAATAAACCCCCAGGTAAATTGTTTGTACCCAAACATTTCAGTCTCACACTCCTGCAAGAATTTCATGATTCTGTGTTGAGTGCACACCCTGGGATTGCAGCTACCCGGGGTGCAGTAGCTAGTATTTGGTGGCCCTCTATGGGTACTGGTATCAAAAGATTTGTAAATACGTGGGGGGTCGCTCCAAGAGCTCTCTGGTCCGGCCGGGGAATTGGTACCTTTGCCAATTCCGGATAAACCATGGACACATCTGTCCATGGACTTTATCACTAATCTTCCATCTTCCAAAGGTAACTCAGTAGTATGGGTAGTGGTTGATAGATTTTTGAAGCAAGCCCACTTTGTGTCGTTACCTTCTGCTGAAACCTTGGCTCGCTTTGTTTATACAGCACATAGTTCGGTTGCATGCGGTACCTGTGAATATTGTGTCTGACAGGGGTGTGCAATTTGTGGCCAGGTTTTGGAGGGCTTTTTGTAAGAAGTTGGGGTTACATTGTCATTCTCCTCTGCTTATCACCCGGAATCTAACGGACAGATTAAACGCACCAACCAGTCGTTGAAACAAATTTTGAGATGCCTCGCCTCTTCCAGACAGGAGGACTGGTGTGAGGTATTGCCCATGGCAGAATTTGCGTTCAATTGTTGTATTAATCAGTCTATTGGCAAATCTCCTTTTCAGGTCAATTATGGGTTTGTTCCGCAGTTTGCAGAATTTTCCCGCATGGATTCTGGTTGTCCTGATGCTGAGGGTTTGGTGCAACAGTTAAGAACCCTTTGGAGGGAGGCTCAGGGGAACATCTCCAAAGCCCAGAAGAGGTACAAATATTTTGAGGACAGGAGGAGGGGGTCAGCTCCTGTGTTGGCTGTGGGGGAGGTGTGGTTGTCTACCCGTAACATCAAACTTTAGATACCCTCTATGAAGTTGGGCCCCACATTTTAGGTCCATACAAGATTATAGAGGTGATCAACCCGGTGGCCTACAGATTACACTTGCCCACTTCCTTAAAAATATCTAATGCCTTCCACAGGTCCCTATTAAAACCTGTGGGGAAGGTTAGAGAAGATTCTTCATCCAATGTTCCGCCAGTGTTGGTAGAAGGTCAGCTGGAGTACGAGATAGGGCGCATCACTGATTCACGGTGGGTGCGCCGGAGGCTTCAGTACCTAATCGACTGGAAGGGATATTCCATTGAGGATCGGTCATGGGTTCCGGCCAGTTCTGTGCACGCTGATCGACTGGTGCGGGCGGGCTTTTCATGCCAGGTACCCTGAGAAGCCTGGGGGTCCAGTGGCCCCCCGTTAAGAGGGGGAATTTGTCATGGTTAATGTCCTGTTCTCTCAGGGTTAATTTTGAATCCCTTTCGATCTGGGAGGGGTATTTATACTCACTCCAGACTAGGATTCGCTGTCAGCTATACTTTCTGTTCTAGTCTGTGTGCCTGACCTCTAGAATGTGTGCTAGGTTTGCAATGGTGTTCCTTGCTCTCTGTGGGTTACTCTGTTTGTTCTTCTGGATTTCTGACCTCTGGCTTCACTTCTGACAATCCCGTCTCACCCCTTTGGCACTTCGTGATCTCCTGGCTCCGATCTTAGCTTGTTCAAATACTCTCTTGAGTTTATCCTTTCTCTGTTCCCTGGTGTCTGTCTCTGCCCCCGATCACCTCCTACTCTGTCACATGGTTCAGGTCCTGTTTGTACCTGGTTAGTAACCCGGGGCTTTGCTCAGCTCCCTTGCTGCTGTGTGCAGCGTTTCCCACAGCAATAATACTCGGGACTCGTGACAGGTACAATACTGTGCGTAATGGTGCAATAGACATTAATATGTAGAAAAGTATGTGCCCCCCCATATGCACCTCTGAGGCTTCGCTGTCCTCATCTACATCCAGGCATTAATATGGAGAAAAGTATGTGCCCCCCACATCCACCTCTGGGGGGCTTCTCTGTCTTCATCTACATCCATAGATATTAATATAGAGAAAGTATGTGCCCCCCACATCCTCCTCCGGGGGCTTCTCTGTCCTCATCTACATCCATAGACATTAATATGGAGGAAGTATGTGCCCCCCACATCCACCTCCGGGGGCTTCTCTGTCCTCATCTACATCCATAGACATTAATATGGAGAAAGTATGTGCCCCCCACATCCACCTCTGGGGGGCTTCTCTGTCTTCATCTACATCCATAGATATTAATATAGAGAAAGTATGTGCCCCCCACATCCTCCTCCGGGGGCTTCTCTGTCCTCATCTACATCCATAGACATTAATATGGAGGAAGTATGTGCCCCCCACATCCACCTCCGGGGGCTTCTCTGTCCTCATCTACATCCATAGACATTAATATGAATTCGCTTCTCTGCTGATCAAACAACTCCCACTCTTCTGGTATTTCTACCAGATTTTAAAAGCATCTGAGGGAATCACCAGGCCTCCCCATATAACCCGCCCCTCACTGTGTGACATCACCAGGCCTCCCCATATAACCCGCCCCTCACTGTGTGACATCACCAGGCCTCCCCATATAACCCGCCCCTCACTGTGTGACATCACCAGGCCTCCCCATATAAGCCGCCCCTCACTGTGAGACATCACCAGGCCTCCCCATATAACCCGCCCCTCACTGTGTGACATCACCAGGCCTCCCCATATAACCCGCCCCTCACTGTGAGACATCACTAGGCCTCCCCATATAACCCGCCCCTCACTGTGTGACATCACCAGGCCTCCCCATATAACCCGCCCCTCACTGTGTGACATCACCAGGCCTCCCCATATAACCCGCCCCTCACTGTGTGACATCACCAGGCCTCCCCATATAACCCGCCCCTCACTGTGAGACATCACCAGGCCTCCCCATATAACCCGCCCCTCACTGTGTGACATCACCAGGCCTCCCCATATAACCCGCCCCTCACTGTGTGACATCACCAGGCCTCCCCATATAACCCGCCCCCCACTGTGTGACATCACCAGGCCTCCCCATATAATCCGCCCCTCACTGTGTGACATCACCAGGCCTCCCCATATAACCCGCCCCTCACTGTGTGACATCACCAGGCCTCCCCATATAACCCGCCCCTCACTGTGTGACATCACCAGGCCTCTCCATATAACCCGCCCCTCACTGTGTGACATCACCAGGCCTCCATATATAACCCGCCCCTCACTGTGTGACATCACCAGGCCTCCCCATATAATCCGCCCCTCACTGTGTGACATCACCAGGCCTCCCCATATAACCCGCCCCTCACTGTGTGACATCACCAGGCCTCTCCATATAACCCGCCCCTCACTGTGTGACATCACCAGGCCTCCCCATATAATCCGCCCCTCACTGTGTGACATCACCAGGCCTCCCCATATAACCCGCCCCTCACTGTGTGACATCACCAGGCCTCCCCATATAACCCGCCCCTCACTGTGTGACATCACCAGGCCTCCCCATATAACCCGCCCCTCACTGTGTGACATCACCAGGCCTCCCCATATAACCCACCCCTCACTGTGTGACATCACCAGGCCTCCCCATATAACCCACCCCTCACTGTGTGACATCACCAGGCCTCCCCATATAACCCGCCCCTCACTGTGAGACATCACCAGGCCTCCCCATATAACCCGCCCCTCACTGTGTGACATCACCAGGCCTCCCCATATAACCCGCCCCTCACTGTGAGACATCACCAGGCCTCCCCATATAATCCGCCCCTCACTGTGTGACATCACCAGGCCTCCCCATATAACCCGCCCCTCACTGTGTGACATCACCAGGCCTCCCCATATAACCCGCCCCTCACTGTGTGACATCACCAGGCCTCCCCATATAACCCGCCCCTCACTGTGTGACATCACCAGGCCTCCCCATATAACCCACCCCTCACTGTGTGACATCACCAGGCCTCCCCATATAACCCACCCCTCACTGTGTGACATCACCAGGCCTCCCCATATAACCCGCCCCTCACTGTGAGACATCACCAGGCCTCCCCATATAACCCGCCCCTCACTGTGTGACATCACCAGGCCTCCCCATATAACCCGCCCCTCACTGTGTGACATCACCAGGCCTCCCCATATAACCTGCCCTTCACTGTTTCTCTTGTCCTCAGCATAACAGTAGTCCTAAGACTTTCATTAAAAATGTTTTCCCACCATCAAAAGTTCATTTTAACCAATAAGTCTTGGAATAATAATAATTAACACAATTGGTTGTGATTAAATAAAATGTTCCTGTGCCGAGATAATCTTATAAATGTCCCCTGTTGAGCCGTATTGGAGCAGTGGATGGGTGCATTGTCCCTAGGGACCCACTGACATGTACATTAGGGTGTGTGGAGGAAATAACACCACACAACATGACCAAAATAGCAATTGTGAGATTATTGTTTATTGCCAGAAAATCGATTGTAAAATATTGGATTAGAGAGGAGCCGCCGTCCAGACGCAAATTTATTGCTCAAACGAACCATAGAAATACTGGAAAGAAGTATGTACACCGAGAGGAATAACCAGGAACACTTCCATAAACTATGGCGGGCGTGGTTGGATAGGATTGTACTACTGTAGCACAAAACTCACGGTACACCGTAATATTGTTGGATAAGTGTTAATAACGGACGAAGTGTTGTTTGCCCTGGGAACGGTCTCCATGGGGGGAAGTTACTGCAATATGGCAAAACGAGCATTATTATGTCATATCTGCTCTAAGGTTTATGTTCAATAAAATGCTGTACTGTGTAATGGTGGTGTCTGAGCGTGCAGGAACATGGTCTGACCACAGCTCCTGGGCGGGGGAGGAAGCAG